>NC_084754.1:1092453-1247453 GCF_033978785.1 Entelurus aequoreus | reverse complement strand
TACACTGACTTTTTGCAGTGCGTATTGGATTTATATTGAGATCGGCCAAAACTCATGGCTCCAATATCGGTGGTATTGATTCGGAGGTGAACAAGTCGAATTGGAACACCCCAAAAGAGAACACGACTAATGACTTGCAGGTGCCAAATTAAGAATGTGCGACGTAAACAAGCTGGTAAAAACATTCATGTTGCCTTCTGGACTCTAGATACCGTATTTTTCGGACTATAAGTCTCAGTTTTTTTCATAGTTTGGGGTGCGACTTATACTAAGGAGCGACTTATGTGTGAAATGATTAACACATTAGCGTAAAATATCAAATAATATTATTTAGCTCATTCACGTAAGAGACTAGACGTACACTACCGTTCAAAAGTTTGGGGTCACCCAAACAATTTTGTGTTTGAGCCTTCATTTGTAAGAACAAGAATAGACTGTGGAGTTTCAGATGAAAGTTCTCTTTTTCTGGCCATTTTGAGCGTTTAATTGAGCCCACAAATGTGATGCCCCAGAAAGTCAATCTGCTCAAAGGAAGGTCAGTTTTGTAGCTTCTGTAACGAGCTAAAGTGTTTTCAGATGTGTGAACATGATTGCACAAGGGTTTTCTAATCATCAATTAGCCTTCTGAGCCAATGAGCAAACACATTGTACCATTAGAACACTGGAGTGATAGTTTCTGGAAATGGGCCTCTATACACCTATGTAGATATTGCACCAAAAAGCAGACATTTGCAGCTAGAATAGTCATTTACCACATTAGCAATGTATAGTGTATTTCTTTCAAGTTAAGACTAGTTTAAAGTTATCTTCATTGAAAAGTACACTGCTTTTCCTTCAAAAATAAGGACATTTACATGTGACCCCAAACTTTTGAACGCTAGTGTATAAGATTTCATGGGATTTAGCGATTAGGAGTGACAGATTGTTTGGTAAACGTATAGCATGTTCTATATGTTAGTTATTTGAATGACTCTTACCATAATATGTTACGTTAACATACCAGTTGGTTATTTATGCCTCATATAACATACACTTATTCAGCCTGTTGTTCACTATTCTTTACACATTTTAAATTGCCTTTAAAATGTCTATTCTTGCTGTTGGCTTTTATCAAATACATTTTCCCCAAAAATGCGACTTATACTCCAGTGCGACTTATATGTTTTTTTCCTTCTTTATTATGCATTTTCGGCCGGTGCGACTTATACTCCGGAGTGACTTATACTCCGAAAAATACGGTAAGTGAGCGCTGATATTAAAAGGTAATGTACACAAGTAGCCATATTGAC
Organism: Entelurus aequoreus; assembly: GCF_033978785.1. Classification (NCBI taxonomy): domain Eukaryota; kingdom Metazoa; phylum Chordata; class Actinopteri; order Syngnathiformes; family Syngnathidae; genus Entelurus; species Entelurus aequoreus. The sequence continues at coordinate 1,246,164 of NC_084754.1, read as the reverse complement.
AATCAGAGGTAAAGTCAGCTGTGGTTGTCTTTTCAAGTGTCAGAGTGGACAAAATGCACATGACAGCTGATGAATGATTTTCTTATAAAGAGTGGGTGAAATGTGCATTTTTTTTAGATATCTTGTTTGCGTGGACATGACCTAAGAGGGAGAAAGAGAATGTAGTAGAATTTCTGACCTTTGACCTATATTGCATGTCTAATAAGAATGTACGCTCATTTAATTTCTCTTCTATTCTGTGCCAGTGGGACAAAAGTCAATATTAAGTCGTGTCAACCTGTCTACAGAATGTGTTGACTGTCTAAAGGATTTGAGTTGTTATGGAACAGATAGGGATAACCAAAAGACATCGACGCATTAGATAACAAACAATGACGCACAAGAGACATATAAAAAATGGCAGAAGACCGGAACTGGACAGTGATTTTGGCTTGTGTGTGTCTTGTTTACTCCGGAGTAACATGTGGTCTGTCTGCACGGCCAACTTAATTCAACCTGCACTTCTGATAATGGGTAAATAAATTTGTTGTACTAAACTACTTTTGTTGCCTGTTTAAGCTTCGGACAATCCACAACAAGAACAAAATAGATAAACTTACAGGCGTTTGTCTTAAGTAGACTGGAGTATAACCTGCTTTCTTCCAGAACCTGTCAGATTACAAAAAAGAAAAAACGCAATAATAGACACAAGAAAACATTCCTTCCTCCGCGCTGACACGGACTCACTTGAGCAGTTGTGTCGTGAGGCCGTAGGAGACTCCTAAATAGTCCAGTCGCTCTGCTCGTCTCTCACTCAGCTTCAGCAACAGAGGCGGGAGTTCCTTACGCGGAGTTACCACCTCCTCCAGGAGCGTGACTGCCTGTTTACAAGACAACATGCTTCAATCAATCAGTGTTTATTTATTTAGCCCTAAATCACAAGTGTCTCAAAGGGCGACATCCGCGGTTCAGCGCCCACATAAGGGCAAGGAAAAACTCACAACCCAGCGGGACGTCGATGAGAATGACTATGAGAAACCTTGGAGAGGACCACAAATGTGGGTAGCAGCTGTCAAAGATCAAGTATCCTACCAGCGACGGCCAGTCAGAGCCCAAGTGCTATCGATCGCTGTCTATGACGTAAGAGGAAACATGACCACGAAAGTAAATGGATGGGGGGGGGGGTTTGTAGGGGCAGGCATGTGATTTGACCACAATGAAAAAGACTGAAAAAATTTCCGGGGGTCTGGGGGACGAAGGGGGGGCCAGGTGGGGCAACGCCCCCCGAAGCTCCTGGTTTTTCACCAATTTAACATGCTAAAATGAACAAAGACAGCACCATTTGAAGAAAATATTTGAGTGTTTAAAGACATGAAAACATCATTAATAGAACATACATAACCCAATGATCCTAATGAATGACTGTATATGGTTCAGTCCCAACAGTATTTAGTCACTAATATTTACATCTTGTGTTCATTTCACATCCACATTGATCAGTGTTATTATCTACACTTTATTTACAGTATTACCACATGACTTCAGTTCACTTCACACATTAGCTTTCTCGGAGAGCCCTAACATGAGCCTTCCTTGCACATTTCTGAGCAGCCTGCATTTTCCTTTTGGTCTCTGCTTTTGTAGCTTCTTTTTTGGATTTTTGGATAAATATAACAAAATACCAAATGTAAACATTTCATTCTTTTCGCCAAAATAGGATATAAATTTATGAAAATAATTAAACATGTTTAGTATTGTTGACTCATATTTGAAAATAGGAAATAATAATAATGTGAGGACACTGACATATTGCATGAAACAAGTGTGAAAATATTTACCTTCAAGATTGTTACACCACTGACAATAGTTTCAAGAGACCACATAAGAACTTCATATTACAAAATAGTATTATATGCAAATTTATTTCCAATAAATTGTTAACTGGATTCAATAATGCGACTCTTTGAATTTCTGTAATTTCATAATATATTTTCACGTGGCTTTTTATTTTTAGAAAAACCCATTTATATTTCGCAAAGCAATAATTGGTTAATATTTATGTATTTCGCAAGCAAATATTTTTTAGCTTACCTCATTATTAACAACCCTGTCTGCAACTGAAGTGGGTGGATCTTTCCTCTCCATGTAAACAAAGGATGAAGTCCGTAAGGTTTGCTCACTTTCGGTTGACATCCAAAAGTAGCAGCTAGTGAAAAGCTTGTTTTCCTTGCTTCAAGTTGTTTCATATGTTGTTGGCGTTTCGCATGTACTTCCAAAGCCTTGAAACCTCGTGATCCATAGTCAATATTATCATGACACCACGTGCACAAAACCTTTCCGGGACCATCGATTTTCCAAATAAAATCACCGAACAAAGTCGTAACTTCCTTCTTCCCAACAGTATCAGTGATTTCCCTTTCCATCCAGTCCCATCCAAACTTATTTTTGACATGTTTATCAATTTATTGTACTCGTAAAGCGTCCTTTCTCTCGAGAACCGACATCGTTTACATATGGAAAATGGCCATAATAACCATTATGAATAATGGCGTTATTAACGTCATCATTCATAACAGATGTCCTGATTGGTCACAAGGAACAAAATGGCAACCAAGGTAATCAAAAAGGTTAACCAACGAACGAGATTTCTCTACAGAATTTCCTCTCTGGTCAACAAAAGCACCTTGAGGATTCTGGCGGGAACTCTCGTTCAACCCTTTTTCGATTACGCATGCACCTCCTGGTACCCTAGCACCTCCAAAACCCTCAAATCTAAACTCCAAACATCTCAGAACAAGCTAGTCAGGTTACTTCTAGACCTCCACCCCAGATCCCACCTCACTCCTACCCACTTCTCTAAAGTGGGCTGGCTCAAGGTGGAGGACAGAGTTAAACAACTTGCACTGAGCCTAGTCTATAAAATCCACTACACCTCCCTGATACCGAAGTACATGTCCAACTACTTCCTTAACGTAAATGACCGCCATAACCACAACACCAGGGGGAGCTCCACTAACCACGTTAAACCCAGATTCCGAACTAACAAAGGTCTTAACTCATTCTCTTTCTATGCCACATCAATGTGGAATGCGCTCCCAACAGGTGTAAAAGAAAGGGCATCTCTATCCTCCTTCAAAACCGCAATAAAAGTTCACCTCCAGGCAGCTACAACCCTAAACTAACACCCTCCCCGGATTGCTAATAATCAAATGTAAACAATCAAATGCAGATACTTTTTCTTTTGCCTTCTGATCTCTCTCTCTCTCTCTCTCTATGTCCACTACTTGATGTCCATATCCCCCCTCCCTCCACACCCCTGATTGTAAATAATGTAAATAATTCAATGTGATTATCTTGTGTGATGACTGTATTATGATGATAGTATATATGATAGTATATATCTGTATCATGAATCAATTTAAGTGGACCCCGACTTAAACAAGTTGAAAAACTTATTGGGGTGTTACCATTTAGTGGTCAATTGTACGGAATATGTACTTCACTGTGCAACCTACTAATAAAAGTCTCAATCAATCAATCAATCGACCAATCAACTACAGCGTAATATAAACTACGTCTCGAATCTTGATTTAGGGTCGGGAAAAAAAACAGAAAAACGGGAGATAATTTTTTTCCCCCCGAGATTAAAAAAGACGGAATTCCAACTTTAGACGGAAAAATCCCATGCCTGTAGGGGGGAAGAAATTTGGCGTGACAGGTGGACGCTCATGGAGGGCGGACGCTCCACTTTCCTCTCCCTTATCTCTCCTGCTTGCTTCTTTGTCTTGTCTTAACTTTTCTGTTGCCTCTTTTTGCACTGCTCTCCAAATCTAAACATTGGAACTATTTAACTGGCCTCAACAAAATTGACAAGCTCTTGGGCTTGGGGGAACCTGCTTGTCGTGACGGAGCGGTTGTTGCTGGACACACCACGGACTCTTGGGAGAAGGAGGAGTGGCGCGTGCCTGGCGACCCTTACAGTGGAGGAGGTGAAGATATCACCTATTGGGAATGATGACAACAGCACATCTGCTGATTGGAGTAAGTGTTGCTCTGGTTTGTCCACAAATTGGAAGTTGCTGGCAGTCTTCAAAGTAGCCCAAAGCTGCCACAAATGATTGGAGGATGCGGGAAGAACTGTGGACACTCTTGTGATTTGGATCACATCGGACTGTCTGCCCCGCAGGAGGAATTTTGACGATCAGTCATAGACAATTTAGAGTGAAAAGCTCATTTTATTTTCACTGGCATACAAAACATTCTAATTCGGATTGCTTCCCTGGCTTGGAGACTCTCCCCAAGGACAGTGCGGCGAAGACACAACAAACTCCCTTCTTGTCTCTCACGGACACACACCTGTTGTTGTTGACTTTGGACTGACTATCGGCTGCACGACATCAAGGCCGCGGAACAGAGACCACACTGCAGGCTTACACACACACATGCATCCACAAAAAAATATACGCCACACACACATACCCCACCCCCAATCCAACGCCCTTGACGCAAATCCCATAGGGGTGATGGATGGATGGGCAGCGCCTGAGCTGCAGCCTGCCACCATGGCCCCCCCACTCCCTCCCCTCTGTTGCTAGATATCTCGAGATGTACATTGTAATATGTATATGTGCTTTGTATATGTGTTTTTTTTCCCACTCCAGACTGGGCCCCCTTTGGAGCCCAGTCTAGATTGTATTTTTTTTTTTACTCATCCTTCCCCAGCGTTTACATTTTTCCTATCTTTTACGGGGCGCCTTGTGGCGACTAGGGTTGGGTATCGAGTATCGATTGGAACCGGGACTAACTTTCCGATTCTCCCGGAATCGTTCAAAAGTTTAAATTTCGATTCCTAGTTTCGATACCCAGTCCGCCGACCGGAAAAAAAGAATAAGTCCGCCGACCGGAAGAAGAAGCCGCTAAACACAAACGAAGAAGCGCCCACCGCCAGAAGTGTTAGCATAGCCGAGCCTATGTAGCCGAGCGAGTCAGTCAAGCATGGATAGCGGGCGTCGGCGGTCGAAGTGTGGCTTTATTTTACTAAAAAAAATGAAATATCGGCGAAATGTAACACGTGCGACAGGACTGTTTCGTGCTTAGGAGGGTGCACGTCGAACATGATGAAGCACCTCCGAGTACAAATAAATGCGTGTCCCGTCTTCGACGCACTGCGCCGACCGTCCTCCTCTGCCTCTTCCTCTGGCTTCGACGCCCAGCCTGGCACCTCGGTGACTGCATTGCAGTCCGAATCCGGTAAGTAAAACAATATATATGCAATAAATAATGTGTTTTGCGCCAACGTCGAGGCAGCTAACAAATTAGCCCGCATATATTTTCGTAGACAATTTACAACCTGCTAGCCAGGCTCCGCGATGTGCTCAGCGTACTCCGTTCACCGTAGCGGCAATGGGGAAGATGTCGGTGCCACAGACGGAAGAGTGCCACAGAAAGGTCACTGCACACATAGTCAAAAGACTGCATCCCTTTTCAGAGGTGGAATCTCCAACATTTAGGTTAGTTAAGCAATAACGTTAGAGCTAAGCTAATTGATACTGGGCTAAACAGTAACAGCAACATTACATGTTTGTTTATGTTTGCAGGGATATGGTGAAAACTCTCAACCCAAAATACATACCACCTTCCAGGGACTACCTGTCAAACACATTGATCCCGGCATGGTACAAGAAGAATCGGAATCAAGAATAGTCAGGAATCGGAATCGAAACAAAGAATCGGAATCGTTCGAATTCAAACGATACCCAACCCTACTGGTGACCCATCAGCGTTCTTGTTCTGTAACCCTGTACACTGTTTGTCTAATCTTGAACGGGTTTGTGCTGAAAACAAAGTTTCGTTGTACTTGTGCATTGACAATAAAGACCTACCTACTACCTACAAAACGTGCATGACAGCAGGTGTTTGCGTTTGAGTGTAGACTGAGACAGTTTTGAAACTACACTTGTGTGGATGGAGATTGTTTTAACCCCAAATATGCATTTTGGAAACAGTCTGATGGTGTGGACATGGCCTAACTCAATTAAACTAGCCCGGTGACTGAGTCACAGACACCTGGGATTCTTTGCTTGGGCACTCAATTCTTTGGAATGGTCCGCATGGGTAAAAGGGACTAGTCTTTTACGAGCAATGTTTGTCCGAACAATAAAAATGGCGGTATAAAAACAAAAACAATGTTTGACTGTACTGTCGTGCATTTGTTTGGAGTACCTCACTGCTGACTGTGGTAATTTCGTTGTTCTTGGTGTCGTTCTCATCCAGGGTGGGAAACTTGCCCTCGTAGTACATCTGCAGCAGCTGGAGCGCTCGCGAACCATAGCCCATCTGGGGGAGAGAGGTCAGAGGTCTCTGATGTTGGACCCGAGAGAAGGTCTGCTTTGTTCTACTTTATAAGTGGTGTACACACATAAAGACAATCGGGCTGTTTTTGCCCCGATTCTCCCCTTCCCGACCAAAGACGGCAAATGCCCAAATATCTTATGAGATTGTCTTGTGGTGTGAGGTGTGTTTAGAGCGAATTTGCCACGATAATTGGTTCCAAAACAGGCCAACGCCAACAATCGTAATTATTAAACGTGTTCAGTAATTATGACTAAAAGTCTTCCTGTCTGTGAGTCATCGCTGCATGAATTGTGACTTGGTATAGAAAGAAGTCAAAAGCTAAAAAATAAAACATGTATTGCAGCTACTTTATTTACAACGTAATGACCTCTCGCTGCTCACTAGATTGTAAAGTCCATGTTCACATCATCTACATAACTTTTTTCAGTCTTCTTTTTATACTCCAACGATCACCATCATTCCCTCTTCGCTTTGTCCTCTTCTATACAGTATTTCTTGTTGTTCCCATCATTGCTACGGTCACTGGTTGCTATGCGGCTTCTCTTCGATTTTTTTAGATCACTAGCATCGGGCGAGACTGTAAATGTTGGTATCAGTCAGATATCAAGTACCGTATTTTCCGCACCATGAGCCGCACCTAAAAACCACACATTTTCTCAAAAGCTGACAGTGCGGCTAATAACCCGATGCGCCTTATATATGGATTAATATTAATATTTATTTTCATAAAGTTTAGGTCTCGCAACTACGGTAAACAGCCACCATCTTTTTTCCCCGTAGAAGAGGAAGCGCTTCTTCTTCTACGGTAAGCAACCGCCCCCATAGAAGAGGAAGCGCTTCTTCTTCTACTGTAAGCAACCGCCAAGGTGAGCACCCGCCCCCGTAGAAGAAGAAGCGCGCGGATATTACGTTTCATTTCATTTGTGTGTTTCTGTAAAGACCACAAAATGTCTCCTACTAAGAGACACGCGTACAAGGTTCCACTGACTTTTGATATTCCTGTGAACCGCACTGTGGATACAACGGGAACACGTACGGTGAATATTCGCACCACAGGGAATGAGAAGTCGTCCTTCACCGTGAGCTAGCTAGCTTGCCATGCTAACGGACAGAAACTTCCACCCACGGTGATATTCAAAAGGAAGACCTTGTCAAAAGAGAACTTTCCAGCCGGCATCATCATAAAAGCTAACTCGAAGGGATGGATGGATGAAGAAAAGATGAGCGAAGAGACCGGGGTAACTTTTTTCACGCAGCTCCATCCCTGTTGATCTACGACTGCATGCGCGTCCACATCACAGATGGTGTCAAAAAACAAGTGAAGCACACCGAAGAAGAATAATTCGAGGGATTTGTGGATGAGTAATAACTTCAGAAAGTGAGCTTTAAATGTTTATTTTGTGTGTTGTGTGACATTAACGTATGAGCAACGTTGAGTTATTGATGTTGCTATTGCTCTGCACTATTTTGAGTGTTACTATTTTTGTGATTGCACATTTGCACATTACATTTTGGGAGTGAACAGAGTTGTTAGAACGCTGGTTTGTAATATATTATTAAAGTTTGACTGACCTATCTGACTGTTTTTTTGACATTCCCTTTAGCGTAGCGTAGGTGCGGCTAATAACACGGGGCGGCTAATAGGTAAACAAAGTTTTGAAATATGCCATTCATTGAAGGTGCGGCTAATAACACGGGGCGGCTAATAGGTAAACAAAGTTTTGAAATATGCCATTCATTGAAGGTGCGGCTAATAACACGGGGCGGCTTATAGGTAAACAAAGTTTTGAAATATGCCGTTCATTGAAGGTGCGGCTTATAACACGGGGCGGCTTATGGTGCGGAAAATACGGTAAATACAAGTCTAGTATCGCCAAAACTGAAACTGATAGACACTTTTTAACCTGAAATGTCATAATCATTGAATAATTTTGTGAATTTGCCTGAGTTAGTTGATTTTGATTACACAAGAAAAATATGTTCTGCAAAAAAAATAATTTTTTATGACTAATTACCACAATTTAAAACAATGTAATAGTATACACATGATCTATTTCAGTTGTACGACACATTTGTTTCATAAACAATCACTAATTCAAAAATAACAAAAAAAGTAACAATGTAACAAAGGTATTAATTTTAAAATGTAAAGTAAACCACTAAAATAACTAACATGACACGCTGATATTTGTAAAAAAATAACAGTGTTTGCACTAACTGACTAGAAGAGATGCTGGAGTCGCATAAACTCAAAAGGAAAATCAAGTTAGTTGCTGGACGTATCAATGAAAAAATATAACATACGTATCGATCCTGCCACCAGAGTGTCGATTTGATTTAAAAAAACAACCATGGTATTGATATTATCTATATTTCCATCGATACGCCCACCCCTTTAGATCATGTTTGTTCACGCAAGATTTCGGTTTGGAGGACGAGAGTCAGGCTTTGTGGTGGGACAGCATCCGAATATATGGTGCTGTGTCGATATCACCGTATCACATCACACACACAAAGATCAAAAATGATCAATGCCTGATTTTTTTAGTTTTTATGTGTGGTCTGTAACAGTTAAAACATCTAAGATTCAAACAATCTTTGTGTGTACTGGGAAGCGAAAAGGGTTTGACTGCATGTTCTTACCCTTTGATATTCCGGGTTCACAGCTATCCGCACCACCCTGCCTCCAGACAGGCCACCGAAATCAGGATCTTGGAACTGTAGAAGACAAGATTCATGAGCAATCTGCAAACGTTTTCACATTTCTAAAACACATCTTTGTCATCCTATCTATGTGCACCTGTTCTGACACAGTCCATGGAATGAGATCGCCCGATGCTCTCTTCCCTCTGGAGAGACTGTTAAGGATGGACTGTCGGGATATTTCGCCCTCGAGAGACACCTGCGCATTCCCAGAGTAATAATAAATCAAGGTACAGTCGGCGCGAACACAGCTGGAGTGTGTGTGATGGTGGTATTTGTGTTACCTGCACCACAGCGAGGACCTCAGGCAGAGAATTCTGCGTGGGAGGAACAGGCGGCAGGAGACAGAAGAGATGATGGGCCGGAGCGTCAGATAACATCTGCAGGTCGTTGGGGGAATTCTGCAGGAAGGGAAAGGGCGGAGTCAGCAGGAGACCCGTGACAACAATTGTGATTGATGCAGTAACAAGTTGAGGGTCCCACCTTGTAATGGGACGACACATAGAGGGCCATCAGTCTCTGCAGGAAGACCTCAGATGCCTTATGGTAGCAAAACAGTGTGTCTCTGTTTACGTAATACCTAAAGTAGGTGGTTAAGGTTTACATCTTAATTCAATCCTGCATGTAGGATCATGTCTGTGTGACTGCATGTGTGTGTGTGGAAAGGACATATATCCAACGACTCGTTAGGAAAACCTACCCCAGCTCAACCGGGTCTTTAACCTTATAAAGCCATGAATTTAAACTGAATAATTAACTAGATATGACACTTTCTGGAGGAATTGTGTGTGAATGCTGTGAAGCTGCAGCGGAACTGAAATGCAGTCCACGATATTTGCAAGGCACTAACTGTACTGAAATTGAGTTTAAACAAATAATTACATATATCTGAGAGATATACACGCAAAATTTGCTAAAAAAGCATACATGCTGACTAGGGATGTCCGATAATGGCTTTTTGCCGATATCCCGATATTGTCCAACTCTTAATTACCGATACCGATATCAACCGATACCGCTATATATACAGTCGTGGAATTAACACATTATTATGCCTAATTTGGACAACCAGGTATGGTGAAGATAAGGTCCTTTTTAAAAAAAATTATAAAATAAGATAAATAATTTAAAAACATTTTCTTGAATCAAAAAGAAAGTAAAACAATATAAAAACAGTTACATAGAAACTAGTAATTAATGAAAATGAGTCAAATGAAGTGTTAAAGGTTAGTACTATTAGTGGAGCAGCAGCACGCACAATCATGTGTGCTTACGGACTGTATCCCTTGCAGACTGTATTGATATATATTGATATATAATGTAGGAAGCAGAATATTAATAACAGAAAGAAACAACCCTTTTGTGTGAATGAGTGTAAATGGGGGAGGGAGGTTTTGTGGGTTGGTGCACTAATTGTAAGTGTATCTTGTTTTTTATGTTGATTTAATAAAATTAAAAAAATTAAAAAAGCTGATACCGATAATAAAAAAAAAACGATACCGATAATTTCCGATATTACATTTTAAAGCATTTTATCGGCCGATAATATCGGCCCGACATCTCTAATGCTAACAGTTAGCATATGTCAAGTACAAAGTTATATGACTGAGGCGTACGCCAGCAAAGTCAGAATGCTAATGGTAACACTTCTCATGAGCAAACACACGACCAATTTAACTGGGAATAGGTGTGGACAAGAATAGATGTTGGTTCTTTTTAAAGCAACATTTTTCAATTAATAGCAAATATTGTGACTTAGACAAGTAAACCACATTAAAATCAATTGAGAAATGAGCAAGTTATGATAAAACGAATAACATTGAGCTGTCTTGTTACTGCCTGCCTGTAGGGCCCTCAGTGGCTACGAAAGGAAGCATTCCCACAATAATAAGGTTTTTTTATATTGAGTGATATAAAAAAAAATATATATATACACACACACACACACACACACACACACACACACACACACACACACACACACACACACACACAGTCGAGGTTTCTGTGGTTTATCCGTTATACAGTGCTCAATACCGGGGTAGAGCGCAATATGCGTTAGGTCAAGAATAAACACAGAGGCTATATCATCCCTACAAGTCTGTTTCGCAGGTTTCCCTGCTCGTCAGGGGATTTTATAAAAATCTCACAGCGATTGAAGATAAAATGGTCTTGTATTGGCGGGAGAACGCCTTGTCATGGCTTTGGATATCGAATGTCCATATTGTTACCTTTTCTTTGTGCATCTCTGCTCACTATTTTCCCACTTGTGGCTCAACAGTGACTGATCGCAGTGGATGCCATTAGACTTCTTCACACTACGAAATTGCCCAAGAGTCAGAAAAGTAGGCATGATAAAAAAAAAATGTGTGCGGTTAACGCGATAACGTGTTAACTGTCATTTGTTTTAACTTATATGCGCACACGCACACGTTTGTACAGTATATATATATATATATATATATATATATACACAAATATATATACACATGTACAGTATGTATGTATGTATGTATATATATATATATATATATATATATACACAGAAATATATATACACTTGTATGTACAGTATCATATATATATACACACATATATATATATACACACACATATTCACATGTATACATACATACACATACACACACATACATACATACATACATATATATACGATTTATGAGATATAAGATAAAGTTGCACATGATATCCTATGACATACATATACACACAAAGAAGGTTTCATACAATTGTACTTACATTTTTTTTGTATTGAACTAGAAGAGGGCAATTACTCTATGTAGAACAGGCTAACATAAAAAACATAATATAGTTCAAATGTAGTCTATGCAAATTACGTTTTGATGATTCTTGGAATTAGGTGACATAAAACATTAAGGTAAGCTATATCTAGATGTGAGTAATGATCCGTATCTCCATGTGGCGAGGCATTATAGACAGAAAAGGTACAAGGTTTGGAAAAATGTACTAAGAATATGCTGTGGTACAATTAAAAGTTTACTTTATCTGTTTTGACTACTGGTAGTTGCAGGTTGTTGGATGCAGTGTCCTGGAAGGTTTGATTGCTTTTTTTTAACCATTTTAGTCAGACTAGTCCAAAAATATTTATGAATTTTTTGGAGGGTTAGGACCTCAGACTTTGGTGTGTGGAAAGAGCGAAACAGAGGAGTACTCCTAAGAGGAAGGAAAGTGTTACCTGTAGTCTATGAGCACTTTTTAATAAGGATACAGATCACACGTTTGTGGAAGTGCACAACCAGTTATGAGCCTGGGAATGTTCAGACAGTCCAGGCAGAGCACGTCATTCAGCCACTTCTCCACCGCGTCACCTGGTGCGTACCGAATGGACTCGTGGAGGCTGACTTCATGTAGAGTACGAGCTGTGTACAAGGTCATACATACAAGGTCAGACAAAAAGTCAAATGGCTGATCAACAGTACTGCAGTGACGTGCAGATGAGGCACTTTGTTTTTTAATTGCACTTTATATGCTCTCATCAAACACGCTGCTCTTAGGAAGATAAGAAAATGAAGAGAATAATTCACTTTCATAACAATGTTACTTTTATGAAATTAAAAAACATTTGGTGGATCACATTCTGTTTATATAATCCTCCATCTTAGTAGTCACATTCATTCATTCAGCAGAACTTAAAATATATTGTTCGTAGGGCTGGGCGATACATGGAATATACTCGATATATCGCGATGTAGAAAATGACTATCGTGATATTCGAGTGTACGTTCTCACGCAGTTGCTTTTAGCTGCGGGAATTACACTACAGGCTTTTCTCACTCTTACTTGTCTCTCCTAACAGAGAGATTAATCAAGCGCACCTTCTTACATACGTCACATACTGTCACGCGTGCAACGTCATACGCCCTCGTGGAGCAGAGAGGTAGCGGCTTGGGTAACACTAGCTGTGGCAGGTGGTGCAAGCTGAGCGGTGCGAATGGTAATACGAGAGAGAGAGAAGGTGCGAATTTGGTAACAAATGGAGGAAAAATTATTAATTCCCAAGAAAAACAGCACGGTGTTCATTGTCTGGCAGTTTTTGGCTTCAAGCGGGAAGATGTTGAACAGACACCCGCTAGAGAATGAAGAGTGCTTGAAACTCCGCATGTCAACATCTCTGGCCGGTGCCACACCGACAAAATGCCGAAGCACTGACCCAATTGAGCCTGGCGTCTTCCATTTCCACATCAACACCGTATGAAAAAAAATTGTCAAAAACAAGAGATAGCGTCCGCAGGAAGCTACCACATAGTGAAGGACATACAATATTTGATTTCCTATTATGCAGCTAATATTTAATTGAGTTATTGAAATATCTTGTGGGACATCATGCACAAAAGGGCGCTTTATTTGTTTTAAACTATTGTAGTGGCGTTCTGTACAAAAAGTGCACTTTAATTTAGTGTTGTTTTGATATGTCATCTTAGTGACATCATGCACAAAAGTGCACTAATAGCTTGTTTTAAAATGTCTCTGACCATCTTGCACTTTCTGTTTTGAAATGACATGAATGTTTGTACCACTGCTTAATAACTGTTTCATAAATACACTTTCGGTAATTTGACTTAGTTTTGAATTCCCTCTCTGCATATATTCATGCAGTATGAAGAAGAATGTTTGAATGTAGACACATAGAATCATCATACTGCTGTGATTACATGCATCAAGTGTTCATTCAAGGCTAAGGCCAAATATGGAGATATATATCGTGTATCGTGACATGGCCTAAAAATAGAGATATTAATAAAAGGTCATTATCGCCCAGCCCTAAATGTTCGTACACATAAATAAAAAAATAAAAACTAAATCGGCTGCCTTCTGTAGTAAAAGATGGAGGAGCCTGCTAGCACAGCACAGCACAGCAAAGTACAGTATAGGATAACATAGTGTAGTACAGTACCTGCTGCTAGCCTGGCTGTGTTGGTGTTTCTGTTCTCCGCTGACATGCTCTGTTGGCTCTCTGCACTCTGCTGTCTCAACTGCTGAATGAGTTTGAGGGAGAGGGAGCGACCTGTGCCTTCATAGCTGCACACGTTGACATGGAATGAGGCCACGATGACACACAATACTAATAAGGTCAAATGCAAGCGCTGGATAAAGAATTCTGCCTTTACAAAGAAAATATTGCCAAGTTTTGACTTGTACTGCCAGAGAGGTGATTTTTTTAACATTCAGTCTACCCCAGGGCAGCTGTGGCTACAAATGTAGCTTACCACCACCATGTGTGAATGTGGAGTGAATGAATGATGGGTTCTCACTTCTCTGTGAGCACTTTGAGTATCTATTTGATAGGAAAGCGCTATTTAAATCTAATCCATTATTATTAATTATAATCTGTGACATGTGCTGTTGACCTCTTGGCCAGGTCACCCTTGCGAAAGAGATCTTGATCTCAATGGGTTTTCTTATCTGGTTAAATAAAGGTTCTAATTATGTCTATAAGTAGTTAGCAGAGGTGAATTTGGTGACATGAGACACTGTTGTGCATGCATTCATTTGTGGTGGCCCACCTCAAATACAGTACAGTTGGACATCTACAAACAGATTAGGTGCCACCTTGACTGATAAACACATTACAATGGGACTGTTTGCATAGTTTGTTTCACAAATGTGTACAGTAGATGGCGTCTTATGTTTGCTTCCTAGCAAATCTCATGCACCTGGAATCAGTCAGTACGTTTCCATGCAATAAGTAAGTCTGATTACTCAAATAAAGCAACTTGAAATAATTGACCATTGTATTTCGGCTTATGCACTAAGAAACCAGTTCAGTTCTGCCAATTTAGTGACTTTGTTTTTTGAAAAAAGATCATCTGGCCGGGTCTGAATACTCGCTAAATATAGACAGACCATTGACTTATTGGACACTTTTGGCGACTCTTACGGCTGGTTCATACATAAAGATTGTATATACACACTACCGTTCAAAAGTTTGGGGTCACCCAAACAATTTAGTGGAATAGCCTTCATTTCTAAGAACAAGAATAGACTGTCGAGTTTCAGATGAAAGTTCTCTTTGAGCGTTTAATTGAGCCCACAAATGTGATGCTCCAGAAAGTCAATCTGCTCAAAGGAAGGTCAGTTTTGTAGCTTCTGTAACGAGCTAAAGTGTTTTCAGATGTGTGAACATGATTGCACAAGGGTTTTATAATCATCAATTAGCCTTCTGAGCCAATGAGCAAACACATTGTACCATTAGAACACTGGAGTGATAGTTGCTGGAAATGGGCCTCTATACACCTATGTAGATATTGCACCAAAAAGCAGACATTTGCAGCTAGAATAGTCATTTACCACATTAGCAATGTATAGAGTGTATTTCTTTCAAGTTAAGACTAGTTTAAAGTTATCTTCATTGAAAAGTACAGTGCTTTTCCTTCAAAAATAAGGACATTTACATGTGACCCCAAACTTTTGAACGCTAGTGTATATAAAGAGATTTCTTAACATACAATACTTCTCTGACAGCGCCAATCAAAAGTGACCATAATCATTAAAGAGTGCACACTATATGCTCAACAGTCAAAATGGACCTACCCATTGATGGTGGAGGCCATAAAAACCAGATATGGTCCCAGAAGGTTCTTGACAAGCGGTAATGGGATGGCTGCAGCTTCATCAATGACCAGAAGTTCAGCCTGGCCCAGTTTGACAGCATCGCCTGGATGGATGTACTAGAAGGGAAATGCAGAGACAACGTTTGTGGGCCTGACATGTGCAAACTTGAGAGCACACGCAAAGCTGATTTACTAAACTCGGGCGCAGAAGATTGCATCTCTTAAGTGAGCAAAACAAGAGGCAACATCAATTTGGTGTGTCTGTATTCATGAATATGGCAGTGTTTCCCACACATTCATTTATTTGTGGCGGCCCGCCATGAAAGAATTACGTCCGCCACAAATAGATTTTTATTTTTTATTTTATTTATTTAATTTTTATTTTTTTTATTATTTTTGTCCTGTCCAGCTTCTCAGGCAAATCATATAGTTGATGTAGATGTAGATGATCATATAGTTGATGTAGATGTAGATGATCATATAGTTGATGTAGATGCCCATATAGGCTGTTCACATTTACTTTACAAAAGAGAAGTGTAGGATACTTCTCTTGTTGCCTTATTTGTATTTGACCACTACTGTTTTCTGTTTATTTGTTACTGACTGTGGCAGGACACCTCTGCCTCTGTTTCACTTTATGTTGCTGGTAAATAATATGCTTGTAGTAGTAGGCTAAAGTTTAATTATTTAGTATGCACTAATTAAAGGGGCAGAGCTTTAAGAGACATTTTAGCTTGTATATTTTATAAGATATATTTTTTGTAAGAACCACAATTAATATATTTCAGTGAATAACTTATTGTTCAAATCTGTATATAAATATGTACATAAAGTGTTGTAATTATATTGTAAAATGGATGGATGGACGTTTAAAACAAAACTGTTATTATTAATTAGTAAGTATACATTTTTTGAGCCTTTTTAGAGAAAATCATATCATTGTAGTAAATTATGCAAATTACTCGATGATGTCATGGGGAACACGCCCATAGCCACGCCCCCACCGCCACAGGTATCTTGGCAGTTTATGGGAAACACTGTATGGACAATATATGCTAATCACTAGAATGCCCGCAATTGCTTGGATTTACATGGCGTCACGTACGGCTCATAAAGTATGCGTGGTGGTCCAGCCAATACCTGTTCTCAATGTGTACAAGGCGTAGGCGCCATTAAGACTTAATCGAAGAAAAATGCCCTCTGTTTGTAGTGCTTTCGGCTGTTTTACGAAACGACGACAAAAAAAGTGGCACACATTCCAGTCCAAGGGAGAACACTCGAAGAATGCACGAGTTTGCAGTGATCACTTTGTTAAAGGTTTGTCTTTAAAAGTTTGGTATTTCCCATTTAAGTATTATCTTGTTATTATTTTTATTTCTTAAAACACAATCTTGCTACCAGTGTTTGGTAAAGCACCAACTCCACGAGTATAAATAAAAGAAAGCAAATGTGAGCGAAACCTAAAAGAGTTAAGCTTCTACCAAAGGCAGCAATAAATGAAGCTTTTAGCACATACACAATGTTGACATCTGTAGTTATATTTTGATAAAGACGGGGAAACACATGTGTACTCGTAATGGCGCATGCAACAATTAGGCAACAACATGGCTGTATAGGCAAAGTTAAAGGGGAACTGCACTTTTTAAAAAAAATGTTGCTTGTTGTTCACAATCCTTATAAAGACATGACGACGGATGGATTTTTATTTTATGCATTCTAACTCGTAAATAAAAGTGTGAGCTGCACTATTTTGCCCATAAAATCCAATAAAACACCATTTACATTTTTACTATGTACTGCTTTTATATTTCCTGTATTATGTATTATTACTTTGAACGATTTTATATTTAAATTTTTATCCTGTAAAGCAGTGGTCCCCAACCACCGGGCCACGGCCCGGTACCGGTCCGCGGACCAATTGGTACCGGGCCGCACAAGAAATTAAAAAAAAAAATATATATATATATATATATTTAAAAAAATAATAATAATAATAATAAAAAAAAAAAGTTTTAATTAAATCAACATAAAAAACACAATATATAGATTATATATCAATATAGATCAATACAGTCTGTAGGGATACAGTCCGTAAGCACACATGATTGTATTTCTTTATGAAAAAAATAAAATAAAAATAACCCCCCCGGTCCGTGGGACAAATTTTCAAGCGTTGACCGATCCGCAGCTACAAAAAGGTTGGGGACCACTGCTGTAAAGCATCTTTGAGTACACTGAAAAGCGCTATACCAAATAAAATGTATTATTATTATTATTATTATTACCAAGAATACTCCATTTACATTTCGAGACTTGAATATTAACCAAGTATTGGTGATAACGCAGACAAACTATTTATAGCGGCGCCGTGGTCACAAGCTTTTGTCCCAATGTTTACATCATTGAGTGGTCTGCTGCTTCCTTGCTGCCTGTAAGTTTATTGTAGGTCATAAATCATGCCTCTCATCTGCACAGAAAACGTCTGAGTAGGTAATCTGACAAGTTAGGACACTTTGACAGCCATTTAGAATATGGAACTGGCGAGAACGACACGAAAAGCGCTTGTACACCCCCCGTTTCTTCGCGAGGATTATGGGACATTTTTCATCTAAATGGGAATATATGAACATCCTAGCAGTCGCCATCCTAATGGCAGCAGACCTTATACAGTAAGTGATGTTTTATTATTATGTGTGTTGGCTCTCATAAAGTTTGCAGTGAGCAGAAATCAATGAAAAAAAGAGAAGCAAAAGTCATGATGCGTTTATTAAATTAATGTCCCGCGTTTGCTTAAAATGATTAAAATACGTAAATATTAAAATGTTATTATAAATATGCCTGTTACTACATTACATGTATACTTACATTATGTACAGTTATGTTCATAATAATAGCAGTGTGTTTAAAAAGGTGTGTAAACCTCAAAATTCTTCAAATAAATTGTATTTTAATGAACACAAATGCATCGGGGGGACGGCACATTCAATTTCAAAGCCAGAAAATTGGAAAAAAGTAATTCAATTTGACAATATTTTACAGAAAGTCAAGAAATATAAAACTAAAAAATAGCAGTGTTGACATCTTTCTTTAAACTCAAATGTACTGTATAAATTAAGAAAGGCTTGCAGATTCAACTTTCCTTAGAATTATTAACTATAATTTAGTTGCATAACCAGGGTTTCTGATAACTGCTTCACATCTGTGGCACATGGAGTCCACAGGTATTGCAGCCCAGGACAATTGTACTATGTTCCACAATTCCTCTGCATTTTTTGGTTTTGCCTCATGAACAGCATTCTTTATGTCAGCCCACAAGTTTTCAATGGGATTAAAGTCCGGGGATTGTGCTGGCCACTCCATTACTTGAACTCTGTTTGTCTTGAACCATGATTTTACTCGCTTGCTGGTGTGTTTGGGGTCATTGTCTTGTTGAAACACCCATTTCAAGGGCATTTCCTCTTCAGCATACGGCAACATGACTTCTTCCAGTATTCTGATGTACTCAAACTGATCCATGATCCCTGGTATGCGATAAATAGGACCAACACCATAGCACGAGAAACATCCCCATATCATGATGCTTGCACCACCATGCTTCACCGTCTTCACCGTGTACTGGGGCTTGAATTCAGTGTTTGCAGGACGTCTGACAAACTGTCTGTGGCCCTTAGACCCAAAAAGAACAATCTTACTCTCATCAGTCCCCAAATTTTACGCCATTTCTTTTTAGGCCAGTCAATGTGTTTTTTGGCAAATTGTAACCGCTTCAGCACACGTCTTTTTTTTAACAATGGGACTTTGCGGGGGCTTCTTGCTGCTAGCTTGGCTTCACATAGACGTGGTCTGATTGTTACAGTACTCACAGGCCATCTTAGATCTTCTTTCATCCTCCTGGAGCTGATCATTGGCTGAGCCTTTGCCATTTTGGTTATTCTCCGATCCATTTCAATAGTCGTTTTTCTTTTTCTTCCTCGTCTTTTTGGTTTTGGCTGCCATTTTAAAGTGTTTGATATCATTCTAGCTGAACAGCCTATCATTTTCTGCACTTCCTTATAGGTTTTTCCCTCTTTTATTAAATTCTTAATCAAAGAACGCTCTTCTTCTGAACAGTGTCTTCAACGACCCATTTTACTCTGTTTTTCCAAGGACAAATGCACAGCCAGCATATGCAGCGTCAGTTACCTTGATCCTAAAATAAGGGCCACTTGTTTAACTTTTTTTTTTTTTACACATAATCAATGATGTCACTTATGGAACGCAGCACTGCTATTTTTTTGAACACGACCCTTTCAGTATATGATTCAGTTTCACAGAATCAGCAGCATGCACATCATTCCTGTTGGTTTTCTATACCTTTACTAAACCTTCTAGAAACTTACTTGCCGTGTAGAAGTTGAAATTCTAACAAAAACAGTGATTTATCTTGCTAGTGATGTGAGACTGCTATTATTTTGACCACAACTGTATATACAACCTTAATGAACGTATTTGGATGTTTTTTAAGGGCTCTATAGGCAGAATTGAACAGCTCCCATAGGCTTCATTCTGAGCGGACGTTTGATCGAATGTATTTCATATTTAGAATGCATTAAAAAAAATCCATCCGTCGTCATGTCTTTTATAATGATTGTGAATGATAGGCAAAAGGCAGTTTCCCTTTAAAAAAAAAATGATGCATATTTATTCGAGAGAGTAATGACACTAATTTCCTTGACCCAGCCACACAGAAAGAAGTTGTAGACCTCCATGCTTTTCCATGTTTTCATCAGTTTTGTCTTGTAGAAGGATGTCTGTAGCAGTTCGATATGTCTGGGAACCGGGCCCGGCTCTAACCAATCTGGCGCCTTAGGCAAGATTTTAGGTGGCGCCCTCCCACATGGGCAGTGAAGTGTATATACTCACAAGAAACCCAATAGCTTTGTCTTTGACCATTTTTTTTATTTAAAGAAAGCAAATTAACAATCAGAATTGTTAACAAGATAAAAAAAACTATGGATAAATAAATGAATACAAAAAATAAAAAATTAATATATGAAATACAAAATGTTTTACATACATAAACACAAAATAAAACGTGTCAACGAGTTGCATAAAATAAATTAAAAATACAATATAAATAAGGCACTGCACAAAACAAGATATCATTAGCTTATACGGCCTATGCCACGGGCCGGCCCTGCTGGGAACGCGCCCGAAGGATAATCATATCACTCGACAAATCTTTTTTTGATAACGTACCGGATATATTTTATTGCATAGTTTGCATGTTTTGCTTGTATCCGTTTTTAAAATGTTAAGATCTAGGCCCCTCGTGTTCTCAGACACCACCACTATTTTTGTCTTCCAGGAAGAAGTCACGTGACGCAATACAAGCAATACTCGGAGGAGGAGATGCAAATATAATCACTCACAATGTGATTCATCAATACCAAAACTGATTCCTGTTTTGTGTCTATTTTTAGCACGTCTGAAATGTACAGTACGTGCAAACTGGCAGATGCGCTGTGCTTGTCAATGTATATGGACGGTCATAAAATACAAATATTAGACATTTTGCCAATTTTAACTTTAAAAGCTGGTGGATGACTTAAGAGGATGATAACAACTAATTCAATTGTTGCATTTTGGTGTTTGCTTGCGGCTTGCGTTTTTTTTTTATAACATTAATAATAATTATTATTACTATTTTATACAGTGCATCCGAGAAGTATTCACAGCACTTTCCTTATCCAAATGTTATGTTACAGCCCTATTCCACAATAGAATACATTCATTTTTGTCCTTAAAATTCTACAGACAATATGTAGAACAAGGTGATTTTTTTTTGTTCTAAGTTTCCAAATTTGTCAAAACTAAAAAAAAAAAAAAATCACATGTACATAAGTATTCACAGCCTTTGCTCAATACTTTGTTGATGCACCTTTGGCAGCAATTACAGCCTCAAGTCTTTTTGAATACGATGCCACAAGTTTGGCACACCTAGCATAGGGTAGTTTCGCCCATTCCTCTTTGCAGCACCTCTCAAGCTCCATCAGGTTGGATGGGAAGTGTTGGTTTTCATCCAGTATGTCTTCGTGCATTGCTGCATTCGTCTTTCCCTCTAACCTAACTACGGTAGTCTCCCAGTTCCTGTCACTGAAAAACTTCCCCACAGCATGATGTTGCCACCAGCATGCTTTACTGTAGGGATGAGTAAAGTATGGAGCAAAGGCTGTGAATACTTATGTAGATGTTTTTTTTTTTTTGTAAATTAAAAAACAAAAACTTTTCACATTGTCATTATGGGGTATTTTCTGTAGAATTATGGGGACAAAAATGAAATAATTCCATTTTGTAATAAGGCTGTAACATAACCAAATATGGAAAAAAAGAGTAGCACTGTGAATACTTTCCAGATGCACTCTCTCTCTATGAAAACATTTATTGCATTATGCATTTCTTGCATCTGGAATCATCACAACACAGCAGTGCATTGCCAGCGTGCTAAAAATAGTTAATGTTGGCTAGATTGCAATTCTATAGTGCAGAAAAGGTGGTGCAGATTATAGATGTTAGCTGCTTACGCAACGAAATTGCAAAAAAAAACACAAATTGGACCATATGAAACATGAATGTGGAAAGAAATGAGGGGCTGGAGCCTATTCCAGCTGCACTTGGGCGGAAAGGTAGTACACACAAAATCCTCATTCAAATAGGGTGGTTTTCACCACTTCTTAGCAATTGTGCAAGCAGCTAATAGCACTAATAGTACACGCAATTTTATAGTTTGCACAGACTGTTTTTGCGCATGGAATTTGGATCTTGGCAGACCAGGTCCTCCTTGTTTGTTTGAAAATGCATATAAAGGAAACCTCACCTGAATGGTCTGCCTGTGCTCTTTAAAGATGTTCACCCTCACAACTGCTTTGTTGAATTCCGGATTTAGCGACTGGATGATCTCATAGTCCAGATGCTCCTACATGAGCCAAAAAGGACATGAAATGAGGGCTGCTCTGCGCACACTAAAAACCTGATGAATAAGAGACACTTTACCTGATACTGAAGAGCATCAAAGCCTTTGAAGATGAACTCAAACATGGTGTGGAGATTGTCTGGGCTTGGTGAGGTTACAAAGATGTTGGAGTAGCTGTGGACAACACAGAACCTTGTTAGAACACAATGAATTATTAAAGGGGACCAATGATTAACTTCTTTTTTGACTTACATATGTAGTTACAAAGTTGGATACAACAATGCCAAAACGTCAAATCATAAGGTTCATGCATTTTGGTGTGAGCTTGCACGCAGTTTTGGGTGCCTCAGTTTGTGGGGTTTTGCAGTGTGGTTACGATGTGACGTCACACGTACATTACATGCATTTCAAAAAGACAAATTGTAATACTTTTGGAGACGGTGGGGCGTGGTTTCATTTGCAATCGGGAACGCCTCCAGAATCAAACATCTTGCAGACGCACTCAAAAAATGGGTTATAAATGTGACTGTGGAGTAACATTTACACCAAAGCATTTCCAATATTAGCTATTAGCTACACCAGTGTTTTTCAACCACTGTGCCGTGAGATACAGTCTGGTGTGCCGTGGGAGATGATCTAATTTCACCTATTTGGGTTGAAAATATTTTTTGCAAAGCAGTAATTATAGTCTGCAACTGATGTGTTGTTGTTGAGTGTCGGTGCTGTCTAGAGCTCGGCAGAGTAACCGTGTAATACTCTTCCATATCAGTAGATGTCGGAAACAGCAGGAGGCAGCATGCAGGTAAAAAGGTATCTAATGCTTAGACCAAAAATAAACAAAAGGTGAGTGCCCCTAAGAAAAGGCATTGAAGCTTAGGGAAGGCTATGCAGAACGAAACTAAAACTGAACTGGCTACAAAGTAAACAAAAACAGAACGCTGGATGACAGCAAAGACTTACTGTGGAGCAAAGACGGCGTCTACAAAGTACATCCGAACATGACATGACAATCAACAATGTCCCCACAAAGAAGGATAAAAACAACTGAAATATTCTTGATTTCTAAAACAAAGTAGATGCGGGAAATATCGCTCAAAGGAAGACATGAAACTTCTACAGGAAAATACCAAAAAAATAGAAAAAGCCACCAAAATAGGAGCGCAAGACAAGAACTAAAACACTACACACAGGAAAACAGCAAAAAAGTCCAAATAAGTCAGGGTGTGATGTGACAGGTGGTGACAGTACACCTACTTTGAGACAAGAGCTATATTGATGCATGATTGGTTTAAAGTCATATCCAACAATTGCCACAACGACTTTTTACTGTCAACTGAGTTTCGTTTTTTAATGATTTCTGCTGGTGGTGTGCCTACAGATTTTTTCAACGCAAAAAATGTGCCTTGGCTCAAAAAAGGTTGAAAAACACTGAGCTAGACCACATGGAATTATATTGAATGTAGATTAAAATCATTATAAGTCCTCTTTAATTGTTTTTGTCTGTTAGATTCTTCTACTTCTATATTTTACACAAACTTGTGTTTTCATTGTTGCATTATCATGCAAAAACTTTGACAACATTAAATAAAAACAGATTAATGCTTCATTAAAAAAAACTATTTCAATCCATTTTTGGCTGCTCTGCAATCAGAAGTAAAGCAATGTTTCCAATACATTACTTTATTTGTGGCGGTCCAAAATAAATTGTGGTGGCCGCTGCAAATAAATTAAGGTATGGGAAACCTGCTTTAGTTTTGATTACAGCGCAGCCAAGAAGCATGAAAAAAAGATGAAATAAAGACTAGGAAATTGTCTGAGGTAACTTACAATTTGGCGTCCGTGTTTGCTGACAAACACATTATAATGGGACTGTCTTTGTAGCTTGTCATTCTAACTCTGCCTACTAAAACATTTCATCCACATTTAACACAGCTGACTTGGTTGTCCATTATTTCTAACACATCTGGGGCCGTACTTATCAAGCTTCTTAGAGTGCCATTTTACACTTAAGTCCTGAGAATTTGCGAAATTTAGTCCTACTCTCAAACTTAAGAATAAAAGCTTTTTATCAACGTTCTTAAGTCTAAGAAGCACTCCTACTCTCCACGATATTTAAGAGACCTTCAGAGGTGTCTTAAGTGGTTAGGAGTTGCCAGCAGGGGATGGCACTGAGGCGAGAGAGACGTGCGCCAACGTTCAGGGAACGGAACAATGTTTTTTGGTTTTTTTTATGACGAGCAGCTGA
Source organism: Entelurus aequoreus (assembly GCF_033978785.1). Lineage (NCBI taxonomy): Eukaryota > Metazoa > Chordata > Actinopteri > Syngnathiformes > Syngnathidae > Entelurus > Entelurus aequoreus. Next base: position 1,221,338 of record NC_084754.1, on the reverse strand, counting down.
TCAAACGGTATCGTTTAGACAGAGCGGATATTATTTTTGTCACAGATTTAATACTTTTCGATTCCTTGTTGATTTCTACATGTGTCTGCAGTGGGCTAGTATATATAGAGCCACCCACACCAGTTTCAAATTAGTTGCCTAATTAATGAATTGGAAAGAAAATGTTATGACAGTAGCGTATGTGTGTGGCCGTGAGGTGAGTGACGTCAGTGAGTGTGTGGGCGAGAGAAGAGAGAGAGCGGTAGCGTGAGTGCCGGCGGGGACTAGTTTGTTTTGTATTATTTTGTAGTTTATTGTCAAAATATACACTCCCATTGTCCACTTAAATATTTCCAAGATATTTCTTTATTCTTAGACAACGGATTCCCTTCCGTGATTGGTCATTTCTATGGACACAGAAATGACGTCACCTAAAATTCCGTTTACGGCACATAGTAATGTCGTAATTCAGCTCTGAGTGTGACACTTAAGATTCAGTCCTACACTTCGCTGAAAGTGTGAGTAAGACGCTTGATAACTAACTTTTAAGTGCAGCTTTCAGCGAAGAATTTATTTACTCTTAAGTCAACTCTTAGCAGACTTCTTAGGAGTAATTCTAAGAAGCTTGATAAGTACGGCCCCGGTTCATCAATATCATGATATATCAAACATACAATGTCTTTACACACTTGCCACAGTCTAGGTACGACCATGAATGTTTTGTTTTTTTAACTGGCCGTGCATGTTAGAAGACGCACGCACAAAATTAAACAAACACCTATAAGTGCAGTTAATAACTTTATGTAGGACGCCATAACCCCCGCCAAAAATAATAAACAAAAATAATACATTTTATTTTTTTTGCACTTTTCATTTAAATAAATCTTAAAGTGCTACAGTTCAAACCAATATTTAAAACAACAAAAGCTTAGCCATTAAAAAAAGATACAATGTTAAGACCAAAACACCACCAGTGAAGCTTAGAAAACACAAAACATGCAAAATAGTGTTTTTTCTAACAGTGTGTATTTTAAAAATAAATAAATGAATACTTTGTGTGTGTGAGTACTTTTTCAGCACATTCAACCATTATGCGATAATAACAATAATAACTGTGATATGATATGTTAGTTACATCCCTCTCTGGTACAGAGGAGGCGTTTTAGCAAGTTGATTATCTCTACGGCCCTATTCATATATTTGTATTTTATATTTTGACTATTAAACCTTTCATGGATGTATGATGTGTTTCAACCCCACAAGTTTAACTAACTTAGGGTATAATAAAGTAACCTCAACCTAATTAGTAAAATGTCCATATATATTTAATATACCGATTGTGTTCATTGTGTCTTCTCAAATAGAATCTTGCACCTATATATAGGGATGATACTCAAAACCGGTTTTCCCGGTTGTTCGATATGAAAAGAACCGAGTCCTCGGACTCGAATCCCTTTTTGAGAACCGGTACCCGTTATCGAGACCACTATAGTAAAGAAAAAGAGTTGGTTCTTTATTCGAATCACTTGGAACGAATCCCGTCCCGACAAGAAATGCCCCGTGTGACATCACAAGAAGTGACGTCACGTAGTTCAGTCATTTGTCACGGTGGGGTGCAGCGTGCTGCGGTTCGTTCCCGGGACGCAAAACTGACGGCTCCGGACGAAAGCGTGCAGGTAGGAGATGATTTATTTCTCATAAATCATACACATTACAACAGACAGGAACGAAACAAAAGGAAAGCGTGCCGTTCGCACGAGAAGCCAAAGCAAAAACTTACTTAGCACAGGAATACTAGAAGCTAAGGTAACTTTGGCACAGGAATTATGAGCTGGAAAAGCAGAATGCCAACGTAACTGTTGCAAATGCAAACAATGAAGCCACGACGAGTGAGCGGAAAAGGCAGGCTTAAATAGTCTCTGATGAGCAACAGGTGCGCGTACAAGGCAGGTGAAAATCATAAGTAACCATGGTGACTAAAACAAACCCCCGAAGTGCACAAAACAACTAAGGAAGTCCAAAATTAACAGAACAGAACTAAACAAAATATGATCCGACTACATCATAATACATCAGTTTCATATCATTTCACTTTACAGGAGTAGGAAGAAGTAAAGCTTATTTAATCCTACCCCTTTCCCACTTCATACAAATATATACATCATTTACTGACCTTTTTATAATAAAATATCTGTGAATTAGTATATACAACAGTTTTGTAATATGTAATTAATTAATTCAGTCATTATTAACATACTGAGATGAAGAATATCTTATTTTTGATAAGGTTGAAAGTATTTCTCATAATTCTTCTTCTTTGTACTTTGTAAGCTCTATTCATTTGAACAAGCTCTTAAAGTGGATCATATCAGTACAATGTTTAACTTCTTTACTTAATCCATTCCATCATTTAATTCCACATCATTTTAGCTGTTTGCAATTTTACCAAATCATCGAACTTTAATATTTTTGACTCAATAAAAAAAGTGTCTGTATGTTCTCTATATCCAACATTATGTATCAGTCTAATTACATTTTTTTGTAACACGGTTAACGAATGTAGTGCACATTTGTAGTTATTACCCCACATTTCTGCACAATAACTCAGATATGGTAATACTATAGTAGCGAGCAGTAGAGAATGTGAAGTGATTTGTTAAACCAAATATTGTTTTTTTCCATATACAACAACCTATCTGGACTTGATAAGAGAATCGATAAGGAATCGGTTCGATAAGAGGATTCGATAATAGGCTCGAACTCGATAATTTCTTATCAAACATCATCCCTACCTATATATTCAATATACTGCACAACTAGTACTCTCTGCAGTTATGTAGCTTCGGCTATTTCAGAAAATACAGTAACCACAATTTGAGTTGCACAAGATGTAGTATACGACGGTCGCTTTAAAGTTACTACGCTAGTGAGGCAGGATAACAGCTGGTTCACCCTCTGTGTGTGTTTCTTCTTACCCAAAGGCCACGGCTCCGGCGACAGCAAGTCCCAGGGCTGCAGATTTGCCACGGCCACGAGCAGCCGTCAGAGCCACGGTGCTCCTGAGTGTCTTCTCCGAGATGGCTTCGATGAATTTCAGTACTGCTTTGGTCTAGCAGAGAACACACAACAAATTAGACAGTGGAAGAACATTATAGTACTACGCCTCTGACACGTCAATTACATTGTAGTAAAAAAAGGTTTGGTCTCAGACTGGGCTCCTTGGGAGGGGCGTCCAGACTGAGGCCAACAAAAAAAACTCAATAGCCATAAGCACACAAACATATGACATAGAATCCACAAAACCTGCAACAGAGGGGGGGGGATGGGGGCTACGGACGCAGGCTGCTGCTATATAACGCGCTGCTCAGTCGTCCATCAAGCCTACCACGTGGGGTGAAGCGTCAAAGGAGTGGGATGTGGATGGGGGTGGGGTAATGGTGGGAGCTTGTAATGGTGAAAAGATGAGGAGCAAATGAGTGAAAAAAGAGCTACTATAAGTTTGGGATCTAACCACGGTTGCTACTTTATTTGACACAGCGCTAGCATGCCTAATCAATAATCACTAAACTCAACAAAAAAGTAAGGCGTATGATTTCCACGTTCACTAATCCTGGACAGAGTCACATCATTTCATAAAGAAATACAATCATGTGTGCTTACGGACTGTATTGATCTATATTGATATATAATGTATATATTGTGTTTTTATGTTGATTTAATTTTTTTTAAAATAAATAAAAATATTATTATTTTATTTTTATTTTTTGTGCGGCCCGGTACCAATCGGTCCGATGGTTGGGGACCACTGCTCTAGCCCTTAAAATGTAAAGGCTAGAGCAGTGGTCCCCAAACTACGGCCCGGGGGCCGGATACGGCCCCCCAGCGTCCAAAATCCGGCCCGCGGGAAGTCCCTAGTTAAAAAAAAAAAAAAAAAAAAAATTTTTTTTTTTTGTATTACTAGAATTTATTTTTTTATTTGTCCTTACTAGTCCATTTTCTACCGTCTCCTAGCCATTCAGGCAAATCATATTGTCTAAAAATGCATTTTACCATCGATAATGTGACATGCAGCAAGTGCGCTCTTTAAGTCAATTAGTGCGCGAGGAATATATATGTATAAATACATACCGGTCTATATATATATATATATATATATATATATATATATATATTGCTCCTGATGGCTGCAGGTTAGCGCCTTGCATGGCAGCTCCTGCCATCAGTGTGTGAATGTGTGTGTGTGAATGGGTGAATGTGGAAATAGTGTCAAAGCGCTTTGAGTACCTTGAAGGTAGAAAAGCGCTATACAAGTATAACCCATTTATCATTTATTTATCATTATACATATATATACAGTGTATACTGTATATACATAAACATATATATATATATGGACATATACATACAGTATATACACACACATATATACACATTTACATATATATATACACATTTATATATATATATATATATATATATATATATATATATATATATATATATATATATATATATATATAGCGCGGCCCACAGCCAGATTGTTTTACCCCAATGCGGCCCCGGAGTCAAAAAGTTTGGGGACCCCTGCTTTAAATAGACCCCCTTTTTAGACCAGTTGATCTGCAGTCCTCTCCAAGGTTTCTCATAGTCATTCACATTGACATCCCACTGGGTTGTGAGTTTTTCCTTGCCCTTATGTGGGCTCTGAACCGAGGATGTCGTTGTGGCTTGTACAGCTCTTTGAGACACTTTTGATTTGGGGCTATATAAATAAACATTGATTGATTGATACTTTCACCGGAAAATATATCGACATATATATCAAATATCGAGTTTAAGCAAAAATATATCGAGATATACTTTTTCGTCCATATCGCCCAGCCCTACTGTATTTGAGAGTATTTCACCTGGTCCATGGTCTTGCATTTATCCACCAAAACTCCCACAGGTTGAGTGTCCTGAAGAGACTCCTTCAGGTCCTTCAGCTCCTGTTCTTGTGGAGACAAACTGTCCTCCTAAAGCAGACAGAAAAAAACACCAGGAGTTACAGCCAATAAAGAAGCGGGTAGTTTTTTGTGGGTAAGCACTAGGGATGATGTTTGATAAGGAATTATCGAGTTCGAGCCTATTATTGAATCCTCTTATCGAACCGATTCCTTATCGATTCTCTTATGGAGTCCAGATAGGTTGTTGTATATGGAAAAAAAACACACAATATTTGGTTTAACAAAAGCTCACTTTTATTATGTAATAAAAAAATAAAATCTAATAAATAAATAAATATTGACTGTTACCCACCTAAAAAAATAAAATAAAATAAAATAAATAAATATTGACTGTTGTTACCCAAAGTATATTAAGTGGGATTTTTCAGAGAAACAAATATATACAGTAACACAAAAACAAGCTGTCTCTGTGATCACTATAGGTGTATAAATAATAATATAGTGTTAAATAAAATCAGTCCCTTGGGCACAAAACTGAAAATAATACAGCTCTCCAAAAAGTGCACTTCTGCTGCTATTTGACATAACTGTTTGTTATGATGCTTTGACATTGTTGCACTTTATTTCTTTATTGAAAGAAAATTCTATGAAGAGAAAAGTTGTTTGCAAATGTGGTTACAATGCTAAAAAATGAAAAGTTAAAGCTAACAAAAGAAATACACTTTATTGAGTTAACATTATTTCTTTAGAGGGGGAAAGATGTGATGTTATGAGCTAGGGAATATAACAACTACACTACCCAGCATGCAACGGGAGTTACGAGCATGCGCGGTAGCCCCGAAAGTGTTGCATGTTGCCACGCTGTGAAAGTAAACGTCAAGAACTCAGCCAACACGCCTCGTCTGCATTATTTATAATTAGACAGACAACACATCAACAGTGTGATTTTGTTTTGTTTACAAGGAAAGAAAAACAAAAGTTAAAAAAGGGAGATATGTTGTATATATATGTATGTGCTGCAGTGTTGTATATATATGTATGTGCTGCGGTTGTTTTAAGAAGGTTGCGACAGCTGCCGTAAAGGAGGTGCGTTGCTAGCCTGGTTGCTATGTTTCCGCTTGGTGGTAAAAGTGTTGGTCATGTGTTTTACCCTGCTAAAATCTCTCAGTAAAGTTATTCGATGGATTATAGCTTTTGTTTTGAACTTTATTACACCTTGGAGCGCTTTTTCCCGTCCATTATTTTCCTGCTTTCGCTATCTGCGCCTAATGACTGAGCTACGTGACGTCATTTCTTGTGATGTCCCACGGAGCATTTCTGGTCGGGACGGGATTCGAATAAAGAATCAACTCTTTTCCTTTACTATAGTGGTCTCGATAACGGGTACCGGTTCTCAAAAAGGGATTCGAGTCCGAGGACTCGGTTCTTTTCTTATCAAACAACCGGGAAAACCGGTTTCGAGTATCATCCCTAGTAAGCACCTGTGTCTTTGGAGGAACCGGTTTGATGTTGGCCATGTGGCTGGATATGGGCAGGATGTTGAGTTGGTCGTCAATAACAACACAGTTTTTGCAGGAGGCAAGGGACAGAATGAACCTATTGGGAAAAGAAGTGCTTACAAGTTGCTGTGAAATGCCCTTTATGTTCAACCTGAGCAGCACTTACCTCTCATTGAACCTTCCAACCACATCCTGATGGGCCTCGGTTCTGTAACGGGCATGCACATCCTGGAAGAAAGGTAACGATAAATCAATAATTCAATCATCTGAGTGAGACAATGAATGTGGAAAAAGTTCCAGACCTACCATGGTCATTGTATACAGCTGCTTAAGTGAGTTCATTGTGCGTAGTAATATGACCACAATACCACCGCCTTCAACCGTCTCAACAGTTCTGGCTAAAAGGTTGGGAGTGAGAGCTTCAAAGTCCTGTGCAAGAAGGAAAATAAATGTTCTTATTACAGCTTGCATGATTAAGTAGATTTATTCTACACTCAAGTCACACAGTACCGTATTTTTCGGACTATAAGTCGCAGTTTTTTTCATAGTTTGGCCGGGGGTGCGACTTATACTCCGGAGCGACTTATGTGTGAAATTATTAACACATTACCGTAAAATATCAAATAATATTTATCTCATTCGCGTGAGCGACGAAGAAAATGTCCGCAATCGTCACACACACGTCAGCAATCGTCACTCACACGCCAACCAATAAGAATTCGGCGGGGAGGGTCATGGCAGAAGTGCATTGTGGGTACTGGGATGCTAACTGCTATATGCTATACGTTACTGCTGGAGCTATTAAAATGGATCACATCAACATTAAACTGGATAAGAAGTTATCTAACGAACAGGAAACAATACGTGAAGCTAGGCCAACACACGTCTACAACGCTAAATATATCCTGTGGTGTACCTCAGGGATCAATACTAGGACCTAAATTATTCAATCTCTATATAAATGACATTTGTAAAGTTACAAAAGATTTAAAGTTAGTATTATTTGCGGATGATACAACAGCGTTTTGTTCAGGAGAGAACACACAGGAGATAATACAAATAATAACAGAAGAAATTAACAAATAACAGAAGAAATTAACAAATTAAAAAGATAGTTTGACAAAAACAGACTATCGTTGAATCTTAGTAAAACTAAAATAATGCTATTTGGTAACAGTAGAAGAGAAAGTCAAACACAAATACAAATAGACGGAATAGAAATTGAAAGAGTAAATGAAACCAAATTTCTAGGTATAATGATTGATGATAAATTGAACTGGAAATCTCACGTAAAAAATATACGACAAAGTTGCAAGAAACACGTCAATAATGAATAAAGCAAAACATGTTCTAGACCAAAAATCCCTTCATATTCTCTACTGCTCGCTAGTGTTACCATATCTGAGCTACTGTGTAGAAATATGGGGAAATAATTACAAAAGTACACTTCATTCATTAACGGTGTTACAAAAAAGATCAGTTAGAATAATACATAATGTTGGATATAGAGAACATACAAACACTTTATTTATTGAATCAAAGATACTGAAATTCCACGACATAGTGAACTTGCAAACAGCTAAAATTATGCACAAAGCAAACTATAACCTGCTAGCCAAGAATATACAACAATTCTTCTCAAAAAAAGAGGAGAAATATAATCTTAGAGAAAAACGTAATTTAAAACATTTGTACGCACGTACAACACTTAAGACCTTCAGTATATCAGTATGTGGAATTAAATGATGGAATGGATTAAGCAAAACAATCAAACAATGTACTAATATGATCCACTTCAAGAAACTCTTCAAACTTAAAGTGTTTACAAAGTACAAAGAAGAAGAACCATGACAAACATTCTCAATTTATTTCATCCATCCATTCATTCATTCTTAAAGTAATCTTACTTATCTCATCATATGAAATATGACTTACTTAACCAATTATTATTATTAAATTCTTACTATTATTTATTTATTTATTTTTATTGTGATTACTTATGGAGTTAATTGTGAAAAAATTGTGAACAGGAAGTGAACAAAAAGTTTTGCAACTGTTATGTAAAGAAAAGGGGTAGGATTAAATAAGCTCTGCTTCTTCCTACTCCTTTTCCAACATGTTGAAAAGAGAAACTGGAAATTGTGATGTATCATGTTGTATGCACGCATGTTCCAAATAAACTCAAACTCAAACATTGGCGGTAACTTATAAAAACTGAGAAGGGCTGAACTAAAATGGCACCGAAAAGGAAATCATATACTGCAGATTACAAGCTGGACGTAGTGAAATATGCAGCAGAAAAAGGCGATCGAGCAGCAGAAAGAAAGGGAGCGGCGCAATAGCAGGAGCGACAACGAGGAAGAAGATTTCATGGGATTTAGCGATTAGGAGTGACAGATTGTTTGGTAAACGTATAGCATGTTCTATATGTTATAGTTATTTGAATGACTCTTACCATAATATGTTACGTTAAGTTGGTTATTTATGCCTCATATAACGTACACTTATTCAGCCTGTTGTTCACTATTCTTTAGACATTTTAAATTGCCTTTCAAATGTCTATTCTTGCTGTTGGCTTTTATCAAATACATTTCCCCAAAAATGCGACTTATACTCCAGTGCGACTTATATATGTTTTTTCTGTCTTTATTGTGCATTTTCGGCCGGTGCAACTTATATTCCGGAGCAACTTATAGTCCGAAAAATACGGTATATACGAAAGCTGTCAAAATGTGTGTGTTAATGTAAATGAATCCATTATATGAGGAAACATTTGAACATAATTTTAAAGAATGACTCAAAATCCCTGAATCAGTTCCGGCAAAGCATTTTGAGGAGTTTTTTTCCAAAAGTTTGGTGGTGTAAGCAGAAAAACTCACCTGTATGACGCACATGCCGAACGTGTTTCCAAGTATCTTGTGTGTCTCGTTGTAGTAACAGTAGCGGATGTTGGTAGCGGCAACGAAAAGCTCAAAGGGGTCATCCTGGTTCAGATTCAGTGTGCCAGTTTTGATTTTCTTCTGCAGCTGCTTCATCCGCTTCTTACGATTACTGCTCCGACACACGCCCGGTCATTATTTGAGAAGCGAACACATGAAAAGTGAGGACGTTTACAATCTATTCACCTGCTAAAGGCGAGTTCTTTCTTGTAGCACCACAGAACGGACGGCCGTGCTCGGACGCTAGCTTTGGACAGCATGTGATGCAGAATCACCACCTGGAACACAAACCAAATAGATTGCTGTTCTGCTCAGTGCAAACAACCAAAAGGACAGGAAAGGCAGCGGAACGTTACCTGATTCCTCCCTTGGTCTCCCACCACCACAAACATGGTACGATGCTGCAGAGCGACTCCATTCTCTATCTGGACACGAATCCTGTTGTCAACCTTCTTGCGAACAGTTGCCATTTTTTTCCTGGTAAAAAAATATCCAGAGATGACACTTTGCTACCTCAACAAGTATTCGTATGATGACATTTTTGCTTCAGTTTTCGCACACCTCATTAAGGCTGCAGCTAACGATTATTTTTCTATCGATTAATCTATAGATAATTTTTTTCGGTTAATCGGTTAATCTATAGATAAAAAAATTTCGATTAACCTATAGATTATTTTTCCTTTTACCGATTATTTTTTATTTTATTTTATTCAAAATGAAGATGAAAAAATAAATGTAGGCCAGTTTTTTCAAAAGGCATGGTTTTATTTACAAAAAAAAGAAGTATAGCCACTCAGTCAACATTGACAACAACATGACTAAATATTCTGTAACAATGTAAACATTTAAAACTTTTAACATTCAACAAAATTAAAAGTATCTTATTTGCTTTTTAATGTGCAAATATAAAAGTCAACATCCAGTGCAAATCTTAATATTCTGCAATAGTATAAGCATTTCAAAAGTAAAAGTATTGCTTATTTTGCTTTAAAATGTGCAAAAATAAAGATAAACATCCAATACAAAAAAGTGCAAAACGAAATATTCTGTAACAACAGTGTAAACATTTCAACAAAAGTGAAAGTATTGCTTATTTGCTAAAATGTGCAAAAATAAAGATAAACATCCAATACAAAAAAGTGCCAATCTAAATATTCTGGAGCACTGTAAACATTAAGTATTGCTTTTAAAATGTGCAAAATAAACATCCAGTCCAACACAGTACACAATAACCAATTCTACTCATTCCAGTGAGTGACTAACAGCTGTAACGAAGAAAGGTTAGCATGTCTACATGCTCTGGTTCTTTTCTTGTTTACAATATTCCCAGCAGCTGAAAATAGGCGCTCAGAAGGGGTCGATGTGGCTGGAACTGAGAGGTAATTAGCCTTCACCTCAAGCCAGGACTGCGAGTGAGCTGAGCTGCAGTTGAAGTTTCTAGAAGGTCAACGGGCTCATAGTTATGTTACTAGTAGTTGACTGGGAGGTGTTTATTATCATTTGGGGAGAGTCCGCTGCCTGATGCTCACCTGCTAAACACCTATCTGCTCCACGCTGAAGCGCTGACTACATGCGCTATGAATACGCACTGCTGATTGGCTGATAATGCTTCGTGTGTACCAATCAGATGGTTGTGTGGGTGGGACAATGCTACGTGTGTACCAATCAGATGGTTGTGTGGGTGGGACAATGCTGTGTGCTGAGACAGAGGCAGAAGGAGCAAAGCAGCTTGTTAAGACTTTAGCTTTAGCTTAGAAACTCGTTCGGTACACCCCCGTACCGAACCGAAAGCCCCGTACCGAAACGGTTCAATACAAAACACGTACCGTTACACCCCTAGCAGATACAAATGACACATTCATGTTTTTGTGTAATGATGACAACGTATGCTAACGCGGACGATTGACTAGTTGATGGTTTTCTTTTCAAATGTTCGTTCATAGCCGTTGTGCTGCTAAGATAGGCCATTTCCGCTCCACACAGTGTGCATACAACAACATTATTAGGCCGTTTATTGAAATACTCCCACACTTTTGACCACTTTTGGCGTGCTTTTTCCCCCTCACTCGCACCGCGGTCCGCCATGACGGTAGTGTGACGTAAATATGCGACTCGTCGACGCACAAAAACGGCGTCGACGTATTTACGTAACCGATGACGTCGACTACGTCGACGCGTCGTTTCAGCCTTACACCTCATGTATCGTAACAAACTAGTCCGTATAATCTCCCGGAATCAAGTTCCTAAAGACAAAATCCTTATTTGTGAATCAGTCTCTGGGCTTTTTTATTGAGTACCGATGCAAAATAAGCTACCATGAAAAAAAAGTGTCAAGTAAGCACTTTGATAAAGGGAGTGATTAACATTATTGAATTGAAAAAATAACTAATTGCAAAGTACAAAGGCACTTAGTACATCCGCGCGGCTTCCACCTTCCATCCTCCCGCTCTGCTCATCGCAGCCTTCCCCAATAAGTGTAATCATAAACGTTAATTTATCAGTTTAATTTGTGATTAATTTACAAATATATACACTACCGTTCAAAAGTTTGGGGTCACCCAAACAATTTAGTGGAACAGCCTTCATTTCTAAGAACAAGAATAGACTGTCGAGTTTCAGATGAAAGTTCTCTTTTTCTGGCCATTTTGAGCGTTTAATTGACCCCACAAATGTGATGCTCCAGAAACTCAATCTGCTCAAAGGAAGGTCAGTTTTGTAGCTTCTGTAACGAGCTAAAGTGTTTTCAGATGTGTGAACATGATTGCACAAGGGTTTTCTAATCATCAATTAGCCTTCTGAGCCAATGAGCAAACACATTGTACCATTAGAACACTGGAGTGATAGTTGCTGGAAATGGGCCTCTATACACCTATGTAGATATTGCACCAAAAAGCAGACATTTGCAGCTAGAATAGTCATTTACCACATTAGCAATGTATAGAGTGTATTTCTTTCAAGTTAAGACTAGTTTAAAGTTATCTTCATTGAAAAGTACAGTGCTTTTCCTTCAAAAATAAGGACATTTACATGTGACCCCAAACTTTTGAACGCTAGTGTATATATATATATATATATATATATATATATATATATATATATATATATATATATATATATATATATATATATATATATATATATATATATATATATATATATATATATATTGTGCATTGTTCTTTGCATGTAAAATTACAATATTCTCTAAAAAAAAATGGGGTTAGAGTCAAGTTAGTCAACATTCATTGAGGTGTCTGGAACAGAATAATAGGAAAAACTACAATTTGATTTTCGTCTGACCTTACGGGACGGCGTGGCGCAGTTGGGAGAGTGGCCGTGCCAGCAACCCGAGGGTTCCCGGTTCGATCCCCACCTACTACCAACCTCGTCACGTCGGTTGTGTCCTTGAGCAAGACACGTCACCCTTGCTCCTGATGGGTGGTGGTTAGGGCCTTGCATGGCAGCTCCCGCCATCAGTGTGTGAATGTGTGTGTGAATGTGGAAATAGTGTCAAAGCGCTTTGAGTACCTTGAAGGTAGAAAAGCGCTATACAAGTATAACCCATTTACCATTATTAATGAAAACCGACTAAGACTGCAGAAAAGTGGGTCTCGAACTTTTTCCACAAAGTACCACCTCAGAAAAGACTTTGCTCTCCAAGTACCAGCACAATTAGCAACATTAAAATACAGTAGCGTAGTAAATATTTTATTTGTATTTATTTATGCATTTGTTTGACAGGGACAGTACAATTAAACATTGCTACCCATAGGTAACCGATGTCAAAGTACATAAGACTTTGAGCCACAGGCTAATGTGCAACCCTTGTCCCTGGTTAGGCTTTTAAAACAAAAAAAAAGTAGAGAAAAGTGTTAAACACATACAAAAAGGATTAGGACAAGTACAAAAATAAAAACCCATTGGAAATAATTGGCCTCATTTGTCCATTAGTGCACCCAGTTCTAGTGCTCACACTTCTGATTTTCTTTAAGTCACTTTTTCAGTTGGAAGGCAGCTGGAGTCTGCACACCTTCACTACTGTATCTTTGTATTTCTTGACACATCACATCAGGGACTAATCCACTAAGACACTTAAAAATAGCTTTTAAAAATGAGAAATTTATAAAATTACCAAAACTCATCATGTTAGATTTTTGGGTAATATGGCAGTGATGATGCGTCATTGGTTTTTGGTCAAATATCTTTAGTGTTTGTTTAGTGAATTAGGTGAAGTGAAGTATATTTATATAGCGCTTTTCTCTAGTGACTCAAAGCGCTTTACATAGTGAAACCTAATCAGTGTTTCCCATAAACTGCCAAGATACCTGTGGCGGTGGGGGCGTGGCTATGGGCGTGGTCACCATGACATCATCAAGTAATTTGCATAATTTACTACAATGATTTGATTTTCTCTAAAAAGGCTCAAAAAATGTATACTTACTAATTAATAATAACAGTTTTGCTTTAAACGTAGATCCATCCACCCATCCATCCATTTTACAATATAATTACAACAATGTACATATTTATATACAGATTTGAACAATAAGTTATTCACTGAAATATATTTATTAATTGTGGTTCTTACAAAAAATATATCTTATAAAATATAAAAGCTAAAATGTCTCTTAAAGCTCTGCCCCTTTAATTAGTGCATACTAAATCATTTAACTTTAGCCTACTACTACAAGCATATTATTTACCAGCAACATAAAGTGAAACAGAGGCAGAGGTGTCCTGCCACAGTCAGTAACAAATAAACAGAAAACAGTAGTGGTGGTAGATAGACACAGAGCTTCATCAAACATCTGATCCACTGAACAAAGAGCTCCAAAAATCTTGAACTTTAGACTGCCATCAGTTTTACTCCCTACACTTAACCATGTGTTTCCTACTGCCTGCAGACTTTGCACCCTTTGTTATATACACATGTTGTGTTTCTAATATAAATACATTTAATAAAGTCAAATACAAATAAGGCAACAAGAGAAGTATCCTACACTTCTCTTTTGTAAAGTAAATGTGAACAGCCTATATGGGCATCTACATCTACTATATGATTTGCCTGAGAAGCTGGACAGGACAAAAAAATAAATAAATAAATAAAACATTTTTTAAAATTTTTTTAATTTGTGGCGGACGTAATTCTTTCGTCGCGGGCCGCCACAAATAAATGAATGTGTGGGAAACCCTGCTAATATCTAAGTTACATTTAAACCAGTGTGGGTGACACTGGGAGCAGGTGGGTAAAGTGTCTTGCCCGAGGACACAACGTCAGTGACGAGGATGGCGGAAGAGAGGATCGAACCTGGAACCCTCAAGTTGCTGGCACGTCCACTCTACAAACAGAGCTATTACCATGAATTGATAAACGTGTACCGCGACTTAAACAAGTTGAAAAACTTATTGGGGTGTTACCATTTAGTGGTCAACTGTACGGAATATGTACTGTACTGTGCAATCTACTAATAAAAGTTTCAATCAGTCAATCAAAAAACCACTCCCTTTAGATAATGACAACAGGGGCTTCACTACACATCTCGTGGCCTGTCCCCAGACCATGGCACAATAAGACATATGGGATAAAATCATTGCATGCATGTAAACTTGTGCAGCTTGAACAGATAAACAAGGTCTAATAATAAGCCTGAAACAGTTTATATTTCTTTTTATAATCTTAGTAATTTTTATAATAGGTCCATCAAATTTTAGCTTCGGGTCCAAAATAACACCCAAATATTTGAAATTCCTTTACCTGCGCTATTTTATTTTGATTAATTTTGACCTGGATTTCATTTAATGATCGTTTCTTCAGAGAGAATTAATAATTAAAAATAAGGCAGAGGTTTTATTTAAGTATAATTAATATTTTTGGCCACGGAAACATTACACACAGTTTGAACAGTAACACTGTGTTGGAATATTTAATTGACTCTTTGGTGTACCACTAGAACAGGGGTCGGCAACCCGCGGCTCCGGAGCCGCATGCGGCTCCTTGACCACTCTGATGCGGCTCAGCTACATACATGCCGACCCCCCCGATTTTCCCAGGAGATTTATGGATCTCAGTGTCTCTCATAGATTATTCCCAGGGAAGAAATAATCCTATTTACACTCTAATTACTAAATAAAGGGCGTGCCCTAATTGCACTGCAGTAATTGTCCTCTATAGCATTTACATATAGCGTGCCAGTCCAGCTACATGTTGTTATTACTTGCACACACAGGGGACAGCAAAGCATACTTACTCATCAGCCACACAGCTTACACTGACGGTAGCCATATCAAACAACTTTAACATTGTTACGTTACAAATATGCGCCACACTGTGAACCCACACCAAAAAAGAATGAAAAATACATTTCTGGAGAACATCCCACCGTAACACAACATAAACACAACACAACCATTACCCAGAATCCCATGCAACCCCCGCTACCACCAAATCCCCCCACACATCAACCCCCCGCCTTCCGTGCGTTGGTTGAGCGGAAGAGTTAGGGCTGCATGGGATTCTGGGTATTGGTACCGTCAGTGTAAGATGTGTGGCTGCTGAGGTAGTAGCCTTGCTGTCAATTACGTGAGCAAACTGAAGCTGCATTCTACATGTGGTCGAGCAGGTACACTGTTAGGGTAGACCGCATAGGGTGCCAATTACAGTGTCATCACGGCTGATATTCGGGAGTCTCCCGGGATAAATGAGAGGGTTGGCAAGTATAACATCAAATTTCCACATTAAAGTGCGTGCTGGTGCGTGTGTCGGAGACCCCTGGTTAATATAGCACAAAGCATTTAAGCTCTGTATGCGGTGTTTTTCATTTTAAATTTTAGAAATTTTTTTGTGGCTCCCATTACTTTCTTTAATTTGTGAAACTTGCCAAAATGGCTCTTTGAGTGGTAAAGGTTGCCGACCCCTGCACTAGAAGGAGCCGCACACCTCAGTGTGAATCTTTGCTGTAGAAGACGTACCGTATTTTTCGGACTATAAGTCGCAGTTTTTTTTCATAGTTTGGCCGGGGGTGCGACTTATGTGTGAAATGATTAACACATTAGCGTAAAATATCCAATAATATTATTGATGTCATTCACGTAAGAGACTAGACGTATAAGATTTCATGGGATTTAGCGATTAGGAGTGACAGATTGTTTGGTAAACGTATAGCATGTTCTATATGTTATAGTTATTTGAATGACTCTTACCATAATATGTTACGTTAACATACCAGTTGGTTATTTATGCCTCATATAACGTACACTTATTCAGCCTGTTGTTCACTATTCTTTAGACATTTTAAATTGCCTTTCAAATGTCTATTCTTGGTGTTATGTTTACCAAATAAATTTCCCCAAAAAATGCGACTTATACTCCAGTGCGACTTATACATATTTTTTCCCTTCTTTATTATGCATTTTCGGCCGGTGCGACTTATACTCTGAAAAATGCGGTAGGCCAATGTTTTTCAACCTTTTTGGACGCCGTCTGCTCCACACGCTGCAAGTCTTTGCTGTCATCCAGCATTCTGTTTTTCTTTACTTTGCAGCCAGTTGAGTTTTACTTTGGTTTTGCATTGCCATCCCTAAGCTTCAATGCCTTTTCTTAGCGACATTCGCCTTTTATTTATTTTTGGTTTAAGTGTTAGATACACGCTGCCTCCCGCATATTGTTATCACGACAAACCATGTTCCCGGCATCTACAAAGCAATTAGCTACCTGCTGCCACCTACTTATATGGAAGAGTATTACACGGTTACTCTGCAGAGCTCTAGACCAGTGTTTTTCAACCACTGTGCCGCGGCACACGAGTGTGCCATGAGATACAGTTTGGTGTGCCGTGGGAGATTATCTAATTTCACCTATTTGGGTTAAAAATATTTTTTGCAAACCAGTAATTATAGTCTGCCAATGATGTGTTGTTGAGTGTCGGTGCGGTCTAGAGCTCCGCAGAGTAACCATGTAATACTCTTCCATATCAGTAGGTGGCAGCCGGTAGCTAATTGCTTTGTAGATGTGGGAAACAGCGGGAGGCAGCGTGCAAGTAAAAAGGTATCTAATGCTTAAACCAAAAATAAACAAAAGGTGAGTGCCCCTAAGAAAAGGCATTGAAGCTTAGGGAAGGCTACGCAGAACGAAACTAAAACGGAACTGGCTACAAAGTAAACAAAAACAGAATGTTGGACGACAGCAAAGACTTACTGTGGAGCAAAGACGGCGTCCACAAAGTACATCCGAACATGACATGACAATCAACAATGTCCCCACAAAGAAGGATAAAAACAACTGAAATATTCTTGATTGCTAAAACAAAGTAGATGCGGGAAATATCGCTCAAAAGGAAGACATGAAACTGCTACAGGAAAATACCAAAAAAAAAGAGAAAAAGCCACCAAAATAGGAGCGCAAGACAAGAACTAAAACACGACACACAGGAAAACAGCAAAAAACTCCAAATAAGTCAGGGTGTGATGTGACAGGTGGTGACAGTACACCTACTTTGAGACAAGAGCTATATTGACGCATGCTTGGTTATGCTTTAAAGTCATATCCAACAATTGCGACAGCGACTTTTTACTGTCAACTGAGTTTCGTTTTTTAATGACTTCTGCTGGTGGTGTGCCTCTGGATTTTTCCTATGCAAAAAATGTGCTTTGGCTCAAAAAAAGGTTGAAAAACACTGTTCGAGACAGCACAGACACTCAACAACGGCACATTTGCGGATTATAACTATATGTGTACAGCTCCACTAATGGACATTGGAGTGTTACTTTCAAAGGCAAAATTAAAGTATTGTTAGAAACATAATTTTATATGGGACTTTATTGTATTATATGTATAGTACATGTTCCAAAAAGAAATAAGCATAAAACACCACCAGAATTAGAGATATTACAAGTCAAAGTGATGAAGCTTAGTGTTACGCTCATGACTTGGTGTAACTAAACATTACCCTATAAGATGAAGGCAATTGCATTTTATTGATATTTGAAATGTATTCAATGTTTATAAATGAATATTTAAATGTACTAAATGTAAAAAATGGAATAAATATTCAAAATAAGATTATTAAATGAAATCTAGTTTGGTTACGCCATATTGAGCGCAACACAAGGTTGTAAAAGTTTCAACTGCAATTCTAAATAAGATGTCAAAAGCAAACTGAAATCAAATACACACAGCTTAAAGATTGATCAATACCTATTTAAATTTAGTAATACATAAATATGATGATTTATCAAAATATAAAAGAAATATACCTGAACAGAACGCTCATGATGGCTACACCAAAAAGTAACGCTATAAATCGCGTTTTTCCAATATTTTGGTGCATTTTTATGCTATTTCCAAGCATCTCCTTTTTATTATCGTTGATTTTGAATTGTCAAACTAATGCATATTATATATGCATGCCCTAGTAAACAAAAAAAAAGTCATATTTATTTTGATTGTTACATTTTGAAGTACATTTGTGCAGGTGGGTGCGAATGTAGCCATTACCAGAGCTGTACACATATATATATATACTGGTTTGCAAAAATTATTTTTAACCCAATTAGGTGAAATTAGATAGCGTGCCGCGGCACAGTGGTTGAAAAACACTGACGTGGGCAATATTGCAGCATTTAAGGAAGGGCCTGATGCCACAATTCAACAACAAAATCCCAACCAATAAAAAAATAGTAATGTTCTTTAAGCTACAACCTCTCAAAAACACACATGAATAAACAAAATCAAACTGTGCATATAAAAACAAGAAAATACAGCACAGCAATTTAAATACACATTGCATAGAAGGTATACGTTATAATGTATAGGTGAAAAAACAAGCAAACAAAACACATTCTTGATTTAAGAGGAACTATTTCTCTTACAACTACTACAAAATAATCACACAACACAGGCGTTACCATTTCATTAAAGACAATGTAGATAGTGGTAAGAACGTCTCGTCGTCCGTTCGGTTACAAATAGCATATGTCATTGAGTATCACGACAAAGTAATGAATTATTATTACCGTTTGTCGATAAGAAGCCTCCTTAGAATCGTCAGTCCAGTTTTAAAGGCGAGCAGCCATCATGCTGTTGACTAACTCACATGGAGCCAGACGCGGTTCTGAAGGACCCCCTGTGACGTCATAATCCTGCGACCCGGCGGTGTGCTACTTTTTATTATTTTTATTTTATAAACCTTTATTTATACATTTCAACATTTACAAACAGTTGAGAAATAATAATCAAAGTACAAAACAGGACAAAAACAGGACAAAACAGCGCCAGGGGGTTGTAAATTCAAAGTAACTAAAATAGAATGCAATATATATATATATATATACATATATATAATATATAATATCGGCCTGCCGGTATTATCGGCCGATAAATGCTTTAAAATGTAATATCGGAAATTATCTGTATCGGTTTTTTTATTATTGGTATCGGGTTTTTATTTTTATTTTTTATTAAATCCACATAAAAAACACAAGCTACACTTACAATTAGTGCACCAAGCCAAAAAACCTCCCTCCCCCATTTACACTCATTCACACAAAAGGGTTGTTTCTTTCTGTTATTAATATTCTGCTTCCTACATTATATATCAATATATATCAATACAGTCTGCAAGGGATACAGTCCGTAAGCACACATGATTGTGCGTGCTGCTGCTCCACTAATAGTACTAACCTTTAACAGTTAATTGTACTCATTTTATTAATTACTAGTTTCTATGTAACTGTTTTTATATTGTTTTACTTTCTTTTTTATTCAAGAAAATGTTTTTCATTTATTTATCTTATTTTATTTTTTTTTTTTTTTTTTTTAAAGGACCTTATTTTCACCATACCTGGTTGTCCAAATTAGGCATAATAATGTGTTAATTCCACGACTGTATATATCAGTATCGGTTGATATCGGTATCAATAATTAAGAGTTGGACAATATCGTAATATCGGATATCGGCAAAAAGCCATTATCGTTATCGGACATCCCTAATATATAACTAAGTGCAAAGCAATAGGCTCACTCAATTTCAGTAAATAATTTAAGTTTGGAACACAGCATCATGGTTTTCACAGCTTTTTGGTTGTTAGAGGTAGAGAGAGTTTTAACTTAGAGTTCTAATTCTTTTTTAAAGGCACAAAAAACAGGTCAGGTATTGAGAAACTTACATTTATGAATATAAAACTTAGCCAATAGTATAATGAGGTTGCAAAGGTAAAATTCCTTTTCAAATGTTTTTATTATAGTGTAAATATGTAACTTAGATATCGGGTTTCACTATATAAAGCGCTTTGAGTCACTAGAGAAAAGCGCTATATAAATATAATTCACTTCACTTCACAGTTTGAGTGTTTCCTGGTAACTGTTTGTGTACATGCTTTTTTTAAATTTCTCTTTGCTATTTGGGCTTATTGGACCCTAATTAGAATATAAACTAAGAATCATCTTTTGATATGATGTACTTAGTCCATAAGTACACAAACGTGTACTTCATGTTTAGTGACATGCTAATTCTTATTTTTACACTTTTTTTTTCCAAATTCCATTGTATGTTATACTCTTCTGAGACCACCAGATGGCAGTATAAGTGTCCACATAAGCGGCCATAAGACCCCAATTCAGTAGTGTACACAATTTTGGAAAAAAGAGCTAAAAGGTGCTGTCCACGCATGTGGCCACTAAGCCTTTAGAGGTAGTTAAAGACACAAAAAACAGGTCGGGTATTGAGAAACTTACATTTATGAATATAAAATTTAGCCAATAGTATAATGAGGTTGCAAAGGTAAAATAACTTTTCAAATTTGTTTTCATGCAGTGTAAATCCAAATAGCACATCTTTAAAAGGTGTGCTACTTATTTCATGCTGAAGTTACTCTGAGTGCAGCCTAAAGCCGTGGATATAACCGAGGATTTGACATTTTCTCTAATCGAAGCACGATTTATGTGCCACATTCAAGAAAATCTTAAAGCATTTTTTTTCTCCGTATTAGGAGGAGGTATTACTTGTTGGAAATGGAGACTGGTTTAAATGTAACTTAGATATTATTTTATTTTAAATTTATTTTATAAACCTTTATTTATAAATTGCAACATTTACAATTGAGAAATAATAATCAAAATAAGTACAAAAACAGTACAAAACAGCGCCAGGGGGTTGTAAACTCAAAGTAACTAAAATAGAATGCAATATATATATATACATACATTTATATATATATAACAAAGTGCAAAGCAATAGGCTCACACAAGTTCAGTAAATCATTTAAATTTGGAACACAGCATCATCATTTTTACAGCTTTTTGGTTGTTAGAGGTAGAGAGTTTTAACGTAGAGTTCTAATTCTTTTTTAAAGGCACAAAAAACAGGTCGGGCATTGAGAAACTTACATTTATGAATATAAAACTTAGCCAATAGTATAATGAGGTTGCAAAGGTAAAATTCCTTTTCAAATTTTTTTTCATACAGTGTAAATACGTAACTTAGATATTGGGTTTCACTATGTAAAGCGCTTTGAGTCACTAGAGAAAAGTGCTATATAAATATAATTCACTTCCTGGTAACTGGTAGTTGTGTCATGTCTTAAGACTGGATCAAATATTTGAAAACGGGATAAAGTGAACTGTTTTCATTTTATGTCATTATCATATTTGAAGCTATATATTTTTTTAAACCATTAGGTGACGCCAAATCTGATTTGACTCACTCCCAATATTAACCATTTATTTGATCATGAAGCAGTCCATTTTTTAGGATGTTGACTTATAACCATAAATATACATAATAGTTAAGCGTTCCACTCATCCCAAATAGCACACATTCAAGGCTGAATTTTGGGTATGCAACTCAACTTTATTGAAACCTTTAAAGCGACATCAATTTACAAACAAGGAAAGGGAGCTTGTTGAACATAAAAATGTATTTTTTCCAAAACCAAAATGACAATATAACTGAGATTGGGAATCGACTCCCATGGATTGGACCAGCAGTGGCAGGTGCATTTTAATACAAAAAATAACTTATGAAATCTTTCAAGTTTCCAGGAATATTGTTAACATGTGGCCTCTGTAAATCTCGGATTCAATTCACAGCTTTTCTTGTGTTCAGATTGATGATTTTGTATTTTGGATATCAAAGCATGACCTTCTTTGATTTGAGAGACAGGAAACATTTCACAGATGAACATACTGAAAAGAGCAGAGTGAGCTGGGGTAAATGTATTCTTCAATTTTGGAATTGTCAGTGTGGTGCAGTTAAGTCATTAGGAGAGGCCTTTCAGGTTCTCATTGCCTGAGTGCTGCCTCTTGATGGACCTCTGGGTAGCTGGCCAGCTCCGCGCTTGTAGTTGTGTTGGTAACCATCCTTGACAATATCAATAACAAGAAAAAAACACATTGAGAAACAAAAATAATCCAGGCTAAGTAACATTATTTTGCAGTCATTTTTCATACCCTCTGATAATTCCCATTTGGGTAATCTCGCGGTGTGTTGAACTGAGTTTGTCCATAACCAGAATTGGGAGTGTTCGCAAAAGACGGCCGGTAACCATCGTAATTACCTATAAAAGGACAACATGTTTAACTTATCACACGCTAACACAGAAAATGTAAACAAGTTAGAAATGTGAGACTTCTGCTTCTCTGGGGTGGACAAAATATAAAAAAAGAGAGCAAATGAATCAACCTCTGAAGCCATTTGCTGAGCCTCTGTAGCCGTTGATCATGCCCCTGGAGTTACGAGGTCCACCACGGGATATCCCCCGACTGTTGTAGAAGGACTGAGTCTGTCTGGCAAAGCCTGGGCCTTGCTGCGATGGCGGTTGATGGCCTCCAGATTGGTCTTGGGAATGAAAGGCACGAACTGCTTGAAGACGGAATTATACGGGTAAAGTCAACCTCCGAAGTAAAGCATTTATGAAAGTGCCAAGCACAAACAAGACACCATTAGCTTGTCTGCATCAGTCTAGTAGAGAAGTGTTTTTTAACCTTTTTTGAGCCAAAGCACATTTTATTGTTGAAAAAATGTGGAGGCACACCACCAGCAGAAAACATAAAATAATGAAACTCAGCAGCTGATATTGACAATAAAAAGTCGTTCTCGCAATTGTTGGGTATGACTTTAAAGCATAACCAAGCATGCATACATTTAGCTCTTGTCTCAAAGTAGGTGTACTGTCACCACCTGTCACATCACGCCCTGACTTATTTGGAGTTTTTTGCTGTTTTCCTGTGTGTAGTGTTTTAGTTCTTGTCTTGCGCTCCTATTTTGGTGGCTTTTCCTCTTTATTTAGTATTTTCCTGTAGCAGTTTCATGTCTTCCTTTGAGCGATATTTCCCGCATCTACTTTGTTTTAATGATCAAGAATATTTCAGCTGTTTTTATCCTTCTTTGTGGGGACATTGTTGATTGTCATGTCATGTTCGGATGTACATCGTCTTTGCTCCACAGTAAGTCTTTGCTGTCGTCCAGCATTCTGTTTTTGTTTACTTTGTAGCCAGTTCGGTTTTAGTTTCGTTCTGCATAGCCTTCCCTAAGCTTCAATGCCTTTTCTTAGCAGCACTCGCCTTTTGTTTATTTTGGTTTAAGCATTAGATACCTTTTTACCTGCACACTGCCTCCCGCTGTTTCCCACATCTACAAAGCAAAGCACCTGCTGCCAAGCTCTCGACAGCATCGACACTCAACAACAACACAATTTGCAGACTATAATTACTGGTTTTCAAAAAATATTTTTAACCCAAATAGGTGAAAATAGACAATTACCCACGGCACACCAGACTGTATCTCACCGCACATTTCTCTACAGAATCTCCTCTCTGGTCAACAAAAGCACCTTGAGGATTCTGGCGGGAACTCTCGTTCAACCCTTTTTCGATTACGCATGCACCTCCTGGTACCCTAGCACCTCCAAAACCCTCAAATCTAAACTCCAAACATCTCAGAACAAGCTAGTCAGGTTACTTCTTGACCTCCACCCCAGATCCCACCTCACTCCTACCCACTTCTCTAAAGTGGGCTGGCTCAAGGTGGAGGACAGAGTTAAACAACTTGCACTGAGCCTAGTCTATAAAATCCACTACACCTCCCTGATACCGAAGTACATGTCAAACTACTTCCTTAACGTAAATGACCGCCATAACCACAACACCAGGGGGAGCTCCACTAAGCACGTTAAACCCAGATTCCGAACTAACAAAGGTCTTAACTCATTCTCTTTCTATGCCACATCAATGTGGAATGTGCTCCCAACAGGTATAAAAGAAAGGGCATCTCTATCCTCCTTCAAAACCGCAATAAAAGTTCACCTCCAGGCAGCTACAACCCTAAACTAACACCCTCCCCGGATTGCTAACAATCAAATGTAAACAATCAAATGCAGATACTTTTTCTTATGCCTTCTGATCTCTCTCTCTCTCTCTCTATGTCCACTACTTGATGTCCATATTCTAACCCCCCCCCCCCTCCACACCCCTGATTGTAAATAATGTAAATAATTCATTGTAATTATCTTTTGTGATGACTGTATTATGATGATAGTATATATCTGTATCATGAATCAATTTAAGTGGACCCCGACTTAAACAAGTTGAAAAACTTATTGGGGTGTTACCATTTAGTGGTCAATTGTACGGAATATGTACTTCACTGTGCAACCTACTAATAAAAGTCTCAATCAATCAATCAATCAAAAAAAACACTAGCACAGTGGTTGAAAAACACTGTAGTAGAGAACAGGATGAGAAAAAAAAAAGCTTTACCGGGTTGCAGTTGTTCTGGCTGTATCTCTGATGGTTCCACAGGAAGCTGTGGCTCACTGCTAAAAGCCTGATTGAAGCTGTTCTGGTACTGGCTGGGCTGGCCCAATGCCTCAGTCTCAGCAGGCGGTACTGGCGCATTGAGGTTGAATACCTAAGGGGAAACATAAGTTTATAACGCAAGTTTATCAAGTACAGTGGTCCCTATGTCCCACTTGTTGTAGGATTCTATTTTTAAGAACATTTTAACCAACATTTTGCTCCAGTTTATTTATACAGTCTCGGTTTTCGTATGGCCAAACTTTGCGCGGAACATACCAGAGTCTGTATGCAAGTTTATCATTCTGCAGAATCAAGTGACTAAACAAAGCATCCTACTTTGGTAACTCACCCCTGATTTCCACAGTATGTAAAAAGGCTGCGGAACGTCATTGGCCTCTTTTCGTTTTTATGCAAGACAATGTGTCAGTTTCCACCGCCTGCGGAACGGCACTGACATGGCGGAGACGTTCCGCAGGCCTGCGCTAAATATAAGCATGGCTTTCATTTTTGCCGGTCGCCGCAACACAGTGGTTCAATTTAGCTCAAATCTGCTTGCGTTGGACAGGAAGTCATGCACGAACACAAAATAAATGATCCGGTTTGACTCGATTGGTAGAGCGGCCGTGCCAGCAACTTGAAGGTTCCAGGTTTGATCCCCGCTTCCGCCATACTCGTCGCTGCCGTTGTGTCCTTGGGCAAGACCCTTTAACCACCTGCTCTCAGTGCCACCCACAATGGTTTAAATGTAGCTGTAAGATGTAGATCATGAGTTTCACTATGTAAAGAACTTTGAGTCCCTAGAGAAAAGCGCTATATAAATATCAAGGTGGATTGTAATTTACACTTTTAAACGTCCTAATGGGCGGGGACGGTCATGAAGTCAACTTGTCAAAAGGTTTTCAGGTGTAATTTGGACCCCTGTTGACACAAATGCTGATTCTGGAAGTCCAAAATTATAGAATCGATACAGGCATTAACTGGGACGTTATATGCGGATACAGGGTCCTGTGTCAAATGCCAGGTGATATGGTTTGGTTCGTGGGAGTTGTGTGTGTCTACAACGCTCGCCATGGATGATGTGACTTGTTGTCTTGTTGCTTGCTACGAAAAAAAATAAAGTTGTTGTTCTGCAAGGGAAAACTGTCGTCTTTTTCCTCGAGACGTTCCGCGGTGTATACTTTAGTGTTCACTTAATCACATTATTATGTGCGGATTCGCGAGATCTCGTAAAAGTCCACGCTATATACAGAACGGCGGTGGGGATTGCTGGATGGCAGAGCCGTTCCGTGGCAGTTACATTTCGCTGGCGTTCCGCATCCTGTGGAATTCAGGGGTCAGACTCTCAGACCCACCACGAATCCAAATTAAGTTTTAAGTGCCAACACGTTGGTGACAAAAGTGAGAAACACTTTTTATTCCAGCTAAAACTTGTAGCAAAGTACAATGGTGACTTAGCTATGCCCTCCCTTCCTCCCTCTGCGCTCACTTCTGTCTTTGCCAATAAGACTTCAATAAAAGGTGTAAGTGCAGTTAAATGTTCATTTATCAATTTCATTCATCATTTATATTCATTCCACATGGTTTTCTGCATGTAAAACTGATTCTCTATGAAAAACATTTTTGTTTTGTTAATATTTTCGGGTGTTTGGAAGGGTACAATAGGGTCTACATTATTTCTAGTTTTTGTAGGGACATTTTGGAACCAAATGCGGAATTTAATAATCACTGTGGTATCATTGCGGTTTTTTTCTAAAGCTCTATTATTTCACAAGTTACGAAATAATGAATACTTGTTCAAATCCGCTAACAGGACAGAGAGGAAATAATGTGGCTTACGGTCTGCATTGACTGGAATGGTGCAGCATTGACATTGATGCCACTACTGTGAGGAGTTTTAGGGACAGGCTGGAAAACCTGTGTCTGGGAGGCAGGGGGAAGAGACGTAGGAGGAGGTGGATGCTCTGAGGGCAAGGACATGGACGTCTGTCGTAAAAAGAGAAATATTGACATGATTGTTCTTTACTTGGCAACACGTTTTTACAACACATTTCATTAACTGTGAAACATAAATTCCAAGGTTTTGTGATGTATTTTTAGTCAGGTGACTTGGGCTAAGTCCAAATGTTTATTTTAAATAACTTTTATTTTCACAGGTTCAAAAAGAGTGATATCCACACTGAATTATATTATTTTTATAATTCCATTTATATTAAACCAGACAAATACATATTCTTACAAAATGGCCTCTCTCATATCAAAACTAGGGATGCAAAAATTATAACTTTTGACTAATTGTAGTCTGAGTAATAACGGTTTGAAAAATATTATGCATTGATAGGTTTCACAACAAAAAAAGTATTAAATCACAGATATTCCTTTAAGATTTTGATGTATTTATTATGGTTGGAAATAACAGTAATCAAATAACATTATAAAAACAGTACAAAATAATTATTATAAACAAACAGTATTAATAATACATATTTTTTTTGTAAATATAAGACAAATGTTAACTATGTAGCCCGCTGAGGAAAATGTTACTCATGTGGGTAGAAATAAACTCAAGTGTTATTGTCATCAACTGTCATCCCTGCCTATTTATTCATTTTTAAAAAGGTATTTTATGTTGAGTTAATAACTCCAACACACATAATTCGATCTCATGGTAAAGTGATGTTATTCTACAATGTTATGTTAGTGTTTAACTTACAATGCCTATAGTTTATTCAACACAGACCGGAAGAAACAATCTCCAACGTTGAATGGTCAGTGAATGACAGGAGTATCCCTCGCTGCTTGTTTACACTGAACTGAGTCAACGCTGAGCTACTGATTGTAAGTGATACCTTTATATTTAATTCCATTTTTAATGAAGTAACTTGCCACTAACATAATTCAAGTCAATTATGTCTTACCTTTACTTTGGCATGTAAAGCTGCACCATGTTGGACGTATTAATAAACCCTTTACCCGCAACTTTCTTTAGGCAGGTTTTGCAATTGGGTGACCAAATGTCTTTGTCATTTTATAAGTACGAAAATGTTCCAAATGTTGGGTTGGGATCAGTGCTTTGTCCTGCTGCCATTCTTAAGCTAATGTAGCATAAGAGCGTGTCTCTCTTGATAGGTGCGAATGACCTGTACTGTTGGTGTAACTTTGTTTTATGATCCATGCAAGTTGTGCTACAAAATAAAGCGGCCTCATGTCAGTGTTTAGCGAGTGAGGAGGACTGAAACACACGGTGTAGTGGAGCCTTTGCAAACTTGCGGTAGCGCTTGTAATTAAGTACCTGAATGGGGTCAATAGGCTCTGTTGGTCGAGAATCCGGCGTGTGGGAGGTCTGATACATGGGTGGTGGTGTTGGGGAGACCATGGGTACCTACGAACAGAAGCAAAGTCAAACATGCTTTCATGTTCTCTTGATCTCCAATCAGCCTAGTTTGTAAAGTGACTTACTTGTGTGGGCTCATCTTGGACAGTGTTGGGTTGGGATAGCCGCGAGTCTGGATGAACTAGAGATACCAGTCTGATCAACCAGACGCCTCACTAGAAGCAGCATCTGTATTCTGTTTATTTTTTTCTTAGCTTACCTGGAGGACACATCTGTGGCAGGTCCATGGTTTGAGAAGGTTTCATAGGCTGGGCCGACACAATGGCAGGGTCAATTGACTGACCGTCAAACTCCAACATGGAATCCTGAGACCAGAGTTGAAATTGGCATCTGTGCTAAACACTTACTGCGTATCAAAGTCATATTCAGCTCACAGCAGCTACCTGCATGAAGTTGTACGTTCCCTGCATCTGCGCCATTAGGTCCTGCACCACCTTCTTCCTGACCATGGGGTCAGTAGGCGGCACAGGAGACACTAAGCTCAACGGGTGGGTCTCCAGAGGAATAGGGGGAGGGGCATGCTGCACGGGTTGTTGCTGCTGCATGGCAGCCGCCACCTGCAAGGGACACAGAGAGCAGATGAAGGGAGAAACACTCAAATAAGCTTTCCAAAATGAATCACGAGAGTGCAGCCTGTGGGCTTACAATGGGATGAGTATTTAACACCTAATATCAACAATCCCAGGCACATTTACAGTGGAACCTACTAATTTAAATGTTCCTAATACTGTACCATTATTAATAACATACACAAATATGCAAGAGCAATGGTAAAATTATACATAAAACATTGACTGTACAGTTGATGAATAAACATTTTATTATTTTAACAGTTCAACATTGGAATGAGTCAATTTAATTCCCATCATTTCTCATGAGAAAATTATTTCTACAGTATATATGAACAAATTAGAGGCTGACCAGCATCTCGTGATGTATTCAAGACCTAAGTAATTAGTTTTGGGCCACAAAAATAGGCGGTACAGTTTAGGTTGGTCTTGGTCAACAACTCATCCATGTCACCCAACTCATCAAGTCATGGTCTTGGTGTTCTTATTACTAAAAAGTGCTCCTTTAAACAGGCATCAACTTACATTGTAGAACACTTGTCGACATAAAATAAACAGGGATCATTTTTATGAAAAAAATCAATTTGATCATGACTACCGTACGTGTAGTAATGTTAACTTCCACTATCTGTCACAAAGTGCTTGCTCGTGTGGGGTTCAGTTGGTTCTCTGTTGTATGAGTAGAATGGTTCTAGACCTGTTCCATGTGCAAAGTGCCTTGATATAACTTCTGTTGTGATTTGGTGCTCTATAAATTGAATTGAATTGAATTATTTCTAAGCAGTGTGAAACAACAAGAGCAACATAAATATTCCTGTGTTACACAGCATAAGTAAGTAAGTAGTAAAGCATACAGTGTCATCCTGTTCAGGACAAAATAAGCTTTGAAATAAAAGCATGGCAGCATTACCCTGGTTTCTACCAGAACAACTAACAAAATGCACCCATTTTTTAAATTATATTTATCGTTGGCCACAGGAAGAAAGAAACTTTATCGCCATTGTAGTCAAGATATACATGAAATGAGTACAGCAGCTCGCTGTGAAACGAGTAATATACGAGAACAGAAGAATCAAAATAAAATATGGACAAATTGAGGAACAATGACCACTAATTGACGTAGGTTTAAAAATCTTTTATCATAAACAGTTTTTTTTGCCTCTGGCCAAAGTCACAAATGTGCAGCGAAATCTAGTTTTGGTCAAGATTTGGGGTCGCCTAACTACAGTCCGCGGGCCATAGGCGGCCAGCCAGCGTCTTCAATATGACCCGCGGGATGTCTGTAAATACATCTTATACGATTAACCTTAAAGATATTCCACTACGCAATAAAAAATAATAATAATACATCAAGTCAACAACAATATACAGTAAGTCAACACACACACGCCACACAAACTAACATCCCTACTGAATAATGTAGACAATTATAAAACTTTTAAGTAACATATACATGCCAAAATTACATCCATCTATTGCCACTACAAAGCATGATGGGGGGGTTACCCACATATGCGGTCCTCTCCAAGGTTTCTCATAGTCATCCACATTGACGTCCCACTGGTGTGAGTTTTCCTTGCCCGTATGTGGGCTCTGTACCGAGGATGTCGTTGTGGCTTGTACAGCCCTTTGAGACACTTGTGATTTAGGGCTATATAAATAAACATTGATTGATTGATTGATTGATAATATGCAAAACAGTCTGTGCCTACACTTTGCCACATTTAGCACACTATTTTTGTTCTAAGTTATGCAGACAACCGCCTGTCGATGTGAGTCAGCCAGTCCAACAAACATCAACTTAAATAGAGGACACTAGACTTAATTAAATGATGCACATTTTGTGAATACTCTCTCTCCATTGGGAGTCACTTTGATATTTTACTTTTATTATTTTGGAAAAAAAGGACAAGCAGTACACCATGGATGGATGGCTGGTAAAAGAAGTGTTACATACTGTATGTTCAAATACAAAGCTTTGTGTTATTACATTTAATTTTATTTCTACAATGTACTGTGGGCCACTTTTTGGACACACCTGCTTTAATAGAAAATAAAGACAGAAGGGGGTGTTTTTGCAGCTGCAGAATTGAATACTCATTTTTATTGCAAATGTTAATCTGAAATCAGGTGTATGTAAAGTCATAAACGAAAGCTTATATTTTCATGTTTTGCAAGAGGCTTTTGCAGGGGGAGGAGTAAGCCACTTCAGCTGGTTTGTGAAACTAAAATCAGCAAAGTGCAACAAAATGCGTATCTGGAGATAAGTGTATTCAAGGGTCAATAATTGTTGCAGAGTAAAGAAGAAATGTGTACATGCGTAGACGTTGGCAGGTCTGAGTGTACCTCAATTTCTGTGGTCCACTCATCCCCTTGCTCCTTTTCACTTTCGCTGTATGTGCCCTCTGGAATGAACTGTCTGTTTACAAACTGAATACCAAAAAAAGCAAACATCAGTAAAGTAATTGGTAAATATCTGCATTAAGAAATAATTAACTTACCTCTTTTGTTTCCATGGCAATGGGCTCCACGTACTCTTCAGTCACGTGAGTTTCTGTCAAGAGAGAAAACTGGTAAGTCATTTTCCAACAAAAATAATCAATGAAAACAATGTTGGCTTACCTGCGTCAACGGTCTCTTCTTCTACCTCTGATGATTCAGTGGCTGTTGCCTCGGCTGCAGGGACCTCCATTTCCTCCTCTTTCTCCGCCACTTCCTCCTCCTGCTGCTGCTGCTGCTCCTCACATAGTCCATTTTGGTGAGTTTGAACCTGATCGAAGTAACCGCTCAGCAAAAGCTGGTCCAACCTCTCCTTCAGTGCCTTGTCTGGCAAACAAGTTAAAATCTGACAATTAGTCACATGGATGAAAAGTTAATTTGCAGCTTTTTACACCCTAAATCACAAGTGTCAAACTCAAAGCATGATATTTCATCTGGCCCGCAGGCCATTTGACACTCAACCTGCATCCTGCCCGCACAGTACATTTCAGCAAATAAGAATCCTTCAAATCTCCATCAAAACAATCTCACATAGATCATAAGTAATGCCTTTGTTACTCAAAAGGAGAACTTCACTTTTTTTTTTTTATGTTTGCCTATCATTTACAATTTCTATGTAAGACTTTTTTTGATGCATTCTAATTCGTTAAATCCGGCAAGAATGAGGTGGCTAACATTGCAGATAAGGGGAGCACACTATTCTGCCCATAAAGCAGGGCTGTACAGTGCAAGCATTTTAGTCGCAAATGCGACTAAAATGCTTGGTTAGGTTGTGCGCATATAAAAAAAAAAAAAGTAGCATATGTGCGAATAAGGATTTTAACCCTTAAATTATCAGTTTGCTCCTAAAATAAATTCATCCAAATTTAAACAAACTAGAGTAAAGTTTTCGCCTATCTGTATAGCACAGGGGTGGGCAATTAATTTTTACGGGGGGCCGCATGAGCAACCCGAGCACTGCTGGAGGGCCACAACGACAATATTTCAATTAAATTTTGCTCAATATTATTTTTTATATATACCGTAAGATAAATAATAATAATAATAATAATACTTTCATTTAACCTAACTTAACTTTATACCAAAAGGACTGCTTTGGAAATCATTTGTACCCCTTTCAGAGATCACATTTAGTTCCCCTTAAACATCCTCATGTTGCACAATGAAATGTAAGCATAGGATGAAGTGTGCATTCCTGTAACTTTCTCTAGTAACAGCATTCCATGATTAATATCAATAAATTAACATTAATAATAAATGACAGTAAAATAAGCACACGTATGACTGAGGAGTCATTGTGTAACTTTGTGTGGTGTTTGAGTTGTCCGACTTTTTGTGTGGTCAAAACGCACCAGTGGTTTAGTGGTATGCGTGTTGGTGACAGATGACAAGTTGGTTTTGGCCTGGTTTGTACGGCAGAAAATGACTAGTTTTTCGAGATAGGAGTGTTGTACTCATGTTTTTGGTGTGGTTATGGCCGAATATGGCCGAATATAAACAGTTTTGCTCAATAAAGTGATCGATGTAATTCCTGGCCTCGAAGCATCTCGATAGACGTTACAATAATTGGACGGTGTTCAATTGAACGGTGTTGACGAACACCGTTAGGGCCGCTTGTTGTCACTGTCACTCAGAGTTGCATTGCAAAAATACACAGAATAAATGTGTTTATTTTATTTAGAATTCAGATGGGATTTGATTTGGAGCGCGGCATATATTTGCTGTGCGCCGAGGGCGCTTGAGCAGTGCGCAGTTGCGCACCTTAGAGGGAACGTTGCTTGGCAGTCCATGTCTTGTTGAAAACACGCCATTCGTAATCAACTTATCTCTTTTTAGCGTCTCGGGTGCAAACCGTGCATCACTTGTCGCTGTGCACCTTCACTCACAGGTTACACACGGACATACGCCCATAAATAACACTTTTCAAAATAAAAGCAGCACAGTTGTATTGCACGCACAACAGATGTTTTTTCAACTTTATTTTGTAATTTGTGATTGCCGCTGTTCACATTCATTCACAGTCACGCACGCGCATACGTCCACACGGAAGTAATACAAATAACGCTTTTCAAAACAAAAGCAGCACCGTTGTATTGCACACTCGACATAGATACTTTTTTAAATGTATTTTGTAATTTATGATTGGCCTCACGCGGGCCGGACAGGGATGCACAAAGGGCCGGATGTGGCCCGCGGGCCGCAGAATGCCCAGGTCTGGTATAGCATGTTTGAAATAAACTTAAACGTTAACCAAATGGACAAGTGATTGAAGTGGAAGTGTCATTGATCACTCTGCGCGCGCTGAAAGCTGTGTGTCCCTCCCTCCTGCGCCATGCACAGAGAGGAGCCCCTAGCTCACAAAGTCTTCCAAAACGGAAGTAATACGGTCTTAGTTGGAGGAACTGCTCAGTAAAATAACATTTCTTCCACCACCTTAAAAGGGGGCGAAACTACTTTACCCAAGGCTATATTCTTAAAAATTTGTGTTCTGGTAGGTGGAAATTGTAATGTGTGTATTGATGCAAAGAGAAAAACACCACAGTCTACACATTCAAATTTACCAGGAAAATGGAAGATTCCTTTGCTGTCAAAATTTGCACTTGAAAACTAATTAAAGTACAATGTAAAGGAAGACCTAATTTGCTCTTAATTGGAAATTATATTTAAGAAAAATACACAATTTCATGGCGCTAGAAAACAGACTTAACACTTAACGTTATTACAATATTTTAATATAACAGCTTGGTCATAATCTAAAGTGCGATGGTCTGAGGCAGAAAACACCAGGGATGAAAACGAGCCCCACTCCAGCCCAAGATTTGGTGCTACTTCCTTGCCCTCGCTTATAAACACATTATTATGGGACTGTCTGCGTAACGCCACTTGTTAACACACATACGCCAGATAGAAAGACGTAGCAAGAGGAATCAGTATAACAAGTCGAAAAGGCTTTCTGAGGCTAAAAAAATACTTTGAAAGGTTGAGATGTCTTCTGGGATTTAACCGGTTTATAAAGTGACAAATTGGATTAGTTTAGATTTGTGTGTTCAAGTTCAAGGACATAATTAGGGATGGGAATCGAAAACAGGTTCTTGTTCAGAAGCGGCCCCCCCCCCCCCGGCGATTCCCTTAACAATTCCTGCAGTGCGTAGGGGAACATGGCGCGGAAACACTTCCGATGTTTGGCTATATTTTAATAAATGTAATAACTGCAAGGTTGCTATTTTATCTAATAGGACATACAAGCAATATGTTGAAACATTTCAACACACAACATGCTATAGCTATAAATGAGTGTCGCATTTTTATGGCATATAAAAAAAATTAAACTGTGGTATGTTTGAGGACTGCCGAACATCATGAAAATGTCAATGCTTGACGAAAGACTGTTAATAAAACAAAGAATAATAAACAAACACAAAAATGGGGGGCTTTAAAACAGTGACTGACATAATATTGCTCATTTCAAAAGGAGTGAGTTCTGCTGTGTGTACCCCCCCCCCCCCTCCCCCATCTCAAAGCACTCACAGGCAGCTTTTGTCTGGTTTAGGACATTACAGACAACGACAAAACAAGACTTGTCAACCTTGAGGAAATGTTATGAGTACTCCTTGTCGACTCCTTCGCTTGTTATCTCCCTTTCCTACACACAGGAAATAATGTTCTGTAACTCAACCTACCACTGCCTTTACAGTGCGACAGGTTAGATTTGGAGGTGCACGCCACGCTGCGCAAGAGGGTTTGTCGTGAGAGAAGTGAGCCAGTGTAAAAGGAGTAACAAGAGAGCAGCAAAACTTACAAGTGTCTATCAAGGGTCAAAATGTATGCAGAGTATGAGAAATGTGTACATGTTGGCAGGTCTGTGAAATAGAAGAGACAGCAGAAAGTTAATTTGTAGTTCTTAACATATTTGTTGTGATTGTCATGTATTCACTTTTGATTGATCAGGAGATGACTTGAACATCTTAGCCGATAATATTGAAGAGGAAATGGTTAAACTAAAATTGTGGTTTGATGTAAATAAATTATCTTTAAATTTAGAAAAGACTAAATGTATGGTATTCAGTAATAAAAGAAAGATAGAAGTTAGTTTATCCATAAACAATGTGAAAATTGAGAAGGTGTCTGAAATCAGATTTCTTGGGGTCATCTTAGATGAAAAGTTGACATGGAAAGCTCATATATTTCAAGTGAAAAATAAGTTATCTAAAAGCTTATTTATTTTGAACAAGGTTAAATAACAATGAGAATTTTATATTGCTCAATTATTCTACCTTATTTCAATTATTGTGCAGAAATATGGGGAAATACATATCACAGCAACATAATGCCTTTTTTTTTTTTTTTACAGTAGGATATAGAGACCACACAAATGCACTCTTCATTTGGCAGGATTATTAAAACTAAAATACATTGTAGAATTGCATACTCTATTAGTGATTTTCAAAGCTAGAAAAAAAGTTCTTCCGAAGGACTTAAAAAAGTTATTTGTGTTCCCGTCTGAAGGTGAGAACCACAGAAGGCCGTAAGATTTTAAACATCCAAGAGTGCGGACAAATTTGAAACAAATGCGCTTGTCTGTTGTTGGTGTGAAAGCATGGAATTCTCTAAAGAAAGACTTAAAAAGTTGCAAGAATATCTTTGAATTTAAAAAGAGTTACAAAAAGAGACAACTGGAATTGTATCAAACTGATTTTTGATTGAACGTGTCATTGTGAAAATGCTTAAACGAAAATTCAAAAGTATGTTGGAGTTCGGGTGTTGGTGGAGGGAACAGTTATAAAGTCATCTAAAATCATTGGTGTTAAAAAGGGGGCAGATAAATATAAGAATAGTATTCTTCCATCTGCTCCTTTCTGATCATGGAAATGTATAAGAAACAAAAAACAATGAAAGTGTCAACTGTACGTGGCTTGTATATATGCATTTTCATGAAAGGAATAAAAAGAAATGATGATTTCCCACAACCTAATTTCTCTCTCTTTTAGGGTGTATTACAAATACTGTATATGCCAAAAATGTATGAATATGTTTAACTTGACTGTCATTAAAGTGGCGATGCTGTGTTTTCCTTTGCACTTTAATTTTAGTCATAATTTTTGCGCTTAATAAACTTCTGTGACTCCAGACTTCTTCTGTTTGAGATTTTTATTACTGCCACAAGTGGTGGAAAAGAGCATTACAACCGAGTACTGCTGCAGCCCATGCGGACCACAGCTAAGAAACAGATTTTTTTGCGGCCCTCTAGGGGGCGCTCGGTGGTTAAGGAACACTGATTTACATGTTATGACCTGAATATTAAACAAGTATTAATGATATTGTCATTTTAAGCGCCAACACAGAAACTACTTTAGGCAGTTCTGTGATCACAGAGCACTAACTAACTTATGCAGCTGCTGTAATGACATACTGAGCGGCTGCTGCATCGCTTCTGAGCTGGTAATTATGGATTATAGATCATCCCTCTCACTTGTATAGTAGAAAATTGTTGCCATAAAGTTGGTCAACTTTGATATTCTACTTAAACCCGGAGATGGCGAGAAAGACACGAAAAGACAATCATTTGCAACCTTTTTTTTTTCCTGCAGGAGGATTACGATACATTTTTTATTTAAATGGGAAGATATGAACATTTCATCATTCGGCAGCCCATAGAGAGCAGACATTGTACAGTAAGTACAATGTCATAGTTTGTATTTCTTGTTTAGCACTTGGCAATAGTGTGGCGTGATTCTTAGTGTTTCACTAAAGCTGGATCTGTTTGGCACACAGCTTCTATAACGTGTTGCTCCTCTTCTGTAGATTCAGGCTAAAAAATAGAAGGTTCTGGATCCTCAATTGTCCCAAAGTAATCGTCGTAAAGTCTTTCATGAAGTCTGCCACCATTAGTAGCAGTGTTGTAGTTGAAGGAAATAGCAAACGTTGTGATGCGTCTGTCAAATTAATACGCCGCAGTATGCTTAAAATGAGCAAAATACGTGAATATCACATGTTACCATGAATGTGCCCGTTACTAAACTACATTTATATACAACAGATTTTGGGATGTTTTTAAAGCACTTTGTAGGCGGAATAGAGCAAATCCCCATACCTACATTGTCGGCTGACTTTTGCTAGCGTTTATTTACAAGTTAGAATGCATAAAATAAAAACAAAAACATGTATTCTTGATTTAAATAAAGATTGTGAATAATAAGCAAAATTCCAAAAAAGTGATTTTCCCCTTTAAGAATTATTGATTAATTATCAAAATCCCTGATTGTTCCTTTTAGCTTCCAAAGTGAGAAAGTCCATTGCTTACAACTGTTATACATAGGGATGATGTTTGATAAGGAATTATCGAGTTCGAGCCTATTATCGAATCCTCTTATCGAACCGATTCCTTATCGATTCTCTTATCGAGTCCAGATAGGTTGTTGTATATGGAAAAAAAAACACAATATTTGGTTTAACAAAAGCTCACTTTTATTATATAATAAAAAAATTGAATCTAATAAATAAATAAATATTTACTGTTACCCCCTAAAAAAATAAAATAAATAAATATTGACTGTTACCCACCTAAAAAAATAAAATAAAATAAATAAATATTGACTTGTTACCCAAAGTATATTAAGTGGGATTTTTCAGAGAAACAAATATATACAGTAACACAAAAACAAGCTGTCTCTGTGATCACTATAGGTGTATAAATAATAATATAGTGTTAAATAAAATCAGTCCCTTGGGCACAAAACTGAAAATAATACAGCTCTCCAAAAAGTGCACTTCTGCTGCTATTTGACATAACTGTTTGTTATGATGCTTTGACATTTTTGCACTTTATTTCTTTATTGAAAGAAAATTCTATGAAGAGAAAAGTTGTTTGCAAATGTGGTTACAATGCTAATAAATGAAAAGTTAAAGCTAAAAAAAGAAATACACTTTATTGAGTTAACATTATTTCTTTATGGGGGAAAAATGTTATGAGCTAGAGAATATAACAACTACACTACCCAGCATGCAACGGGAGTTACGAGCATGCGCGGTAGCCCCGAAAAGTGTTGCATGTTGCCACGCTGTGAAAGTAAACGTCAAGAACTCAGCCAACACACCTCGTCTGCATTATTTATAATTAGACAGACAACACATCAACAGTGTGATTTTGTTTTGTTTACAAGGAAAGAAAAACAAAAGTTAAAAAAGGGAGATATGTTGTATATATATGTATGTGCTGCGGTTGTTTTAAGAACGTTGCGACAGCTGCCGTAAAGGAGGTGCGTTGCTATGTTTCCGGTTGGTGGTAAAAGTGTTGGTCATGTGTTTTACCCTGCTAAAATCTCTCAGTAAAGTTATTCGATGGATTATAGCTTTTGTTTTGAACTTTATTACACCTTGGAGCGCTTTTTCCCGTCCATTGTTTTCCTGCTTTCGCTATCTGCGCCTAATGACTGAGCTACATGACGTCATTTCTTGTGATGTCACACAGAGCATTTCTGGTCGGGACGGGATTCGAATAAAGAATCAACTCTTTTCCTTTACTATAGTGGTCTCGATAACGGGTACCGGTTCTCAAAAAGGGATTCGAGTCCGAGGATTTCGAGTATCATCCCTAGTTATACAACGTTAAACTTACATGTTGTTCCAACCACCGCCTTGTCTCTGCCTTCCAGAAGGTCCCACAGGTGTAGAGATGCCTGATCATACTGGTTAGCCAACCTGGCAACAAAGGAACAAGTTCTCAATAAAAACAACTACTTTCAGGAAGAAAAAAAAAAAAGATTCATACACTTCTAAAAAAAAAAAAAAAAATCACCAACCTGATAGTTTGGTCACGGTCTGGCCCCACCAACTTGTAGAAGTCATCGAAGGCCATCAGGTCCAGATCTGTAAGCAGCGGCGAGCCTCCGACTCCCTGCCTCAAATCCTGCCGCACTGACTCCTCGCCCAGTCTATCCAGAAGGAACTGCAGCTCCAGAACAGTCTTTAACCTCCTCCGCTCTGCCTCCTCCCGTTGCAGTTGTTGCCGTCGGGTGGACTTCTTTGCCACCTTCTGGATCTGATGACGACACAGAAGAAACTGATGCAAGTCCTCACTTTAGGAGGACCCCCAAGAAACACAATGCCCTCCTTACATCTTGCCCAAGAGTAACGAAGGTCTTCTGCAACTCTCGGGCAAATTCCAAGTTATTCATGACTTCCTGGTATTTGGAGAGAGCCTCCTAATGGGACAAACCAAAACAATTTTACATATAAAGGAGTTATTATTGCAGTTATATATGAATGAGACTATGTTCTCACCAACTGGTCCTGATTCAGACTCTCGCCTTTATCCTTCCGAACTTGATAATCATCCAGTTTGCTCTGTGATAGTCAAAAGTTAGTATGTCAAACATATAACCACATTGTTATTGACTTTTCAGAACAGATCTAGTTTGCCACCACGCAAAGCACTTGCTACTCAGTGTTTACCTTTTTCTTCTCCATGTTGCGGGCCTTCTTGTCGATAACAAGAAGCACCTGCTTCAGGACTTCGGACTGCCCACCAAGTGCATTAAAGCCCATTGAACCTGGAGCGGATCCCACATCTGGGCTGGCTGACTGCACTGTCCCGTTCGCATTCACTGCAGAGGGCATCTAACAACGACAGAACGTAAGTTAAACCCCCAGAAGAAATGTAAACAACACATCATGCATTACGGGTGTATTGCTTAATTCAATAATCGATTTTACATTCCTTAAAATCAACTTCATCGATCTGTGCTCGGCAAGTTTGCCTTCCGGAAGATAGGTATCAAAGATTGTTTTAAAAGGGAATCGATTGATTTTATTGTTACAAGAAAAAAATAAATCTTTGGATTTAAAAACAGCAGACATTAATAATGTAGGGCTGCAACAAGTAATCGATTAAATCGATTATAAAAATAGTTGGCGATTAATTTAGTCATCGATTCGTTGGAACTATGCCATGCGCGGAGGCTTTTTAAAAAAAAAAAAAAATTTTTTTAAATAAACCTTTATTTATAAACTGCAACATTTACAAACAGCTGAGAAACAATAATCAAAATAAGTACAAAAACAGTACAAAACAGCACCAGGGCGGTGGTGAGGCTACGTCTCATGAGGTGCCAGTAAGCTAGCCAATGATGTGTCATGTACAACTCACGTGACGACGCTGCCTCCTTTGCTGGAAACATTCGAAAAATGGCGCAGGTAAACAGTATGGATAGTTTAGCGGAGAAACATCTTGAGGTTATTGCTTCAATGGAGAAAAGTGTACGACCTAAGTCGTCAAAAGTGTTGAAACACTTTACTTTAAAGACTTCAAAGAAGAGCGTTTCCTGCAAAATGGCACGGAAGTACAACATTGCTTCAGGAGCACCTGAAGAAGAAACATGTTGGAGCCATGGATGAAGGGAGGAACTCACGGTACGTAACTTTTTGGCAACAGGCATTCATGAGTTCAGCTTTTTTGTGAGTAACGTTAACGTATGCCTTTGTTGCAACGCGGGGCTGACAATGTGTCTCCGGCACATATGACTCCGTTTTGAGAGAGAAAACGCACGGTTACCAATTTCGAAATAAACGTAACGGACAGAAATACCTCAAGTTGGTTTCATAATGGATCAATGTAGCCGGGCCCGATAAAGCTATATAAATATATTTAGATTTGAGAGACGCTTTAGTATAACTAAACGTTATGAAGGTGCTGGAATATTTCATGCTATTATTCAGAAGGAGCCTAAAATGAATCCTTTATTATTCACAACAGAAACGTGTACAATATCTGATTTAGTTCTGATCTGATGAGTTACATTTCTGTGTTATTATTGGTGTATGCTGCACCCCCAATGTCCACAACATGGTGCTAGTATGCTGGTTTTTTTCAATAAAATACTGGAAAGGATAGAAATGTAGTTTGTCTCTTTTATCCGATTATTAATCGAAGTAACAATCGACAGATTAATCGATTATCAAATTAATCGTTAGTTGCAGCCCTAGTTTAATGACAAGGAGCTTAAACGTTAAGTTTGCCTGCCCGCCTGTGGCCTCAAAACAGAAATGGTGGATTGCTACAGTGGTCGAGAAAAGTCATAATAAATGTGAACGCCACAAGACAATATCATTAATTACAACACAAAAACTTTGGGATACAGCACAAGTGCAAACGCTAAAACAAATAGAAATGACACAACACAACAATATAAAGCTACAACTCAACTTAACGTTACAAAGGACGCGTCACGACCGACACAACAGAAGTGACAGCAGAGCAAGTGACGGCGATGCGCCGATTTCCAAAACACAGCGACTGCCAGCCATGGAAAAGTAATTTCATCAGAAACAAATAAATACAAACAATGGATCAAGGAGGCTATGGAAATTAGAAAGCAAGGGGCCAACACTATTAACAGGGATGAGGGGGCATATGTGCTTCCGCACACCTTGGAACGCTGTCCCTCATCGGCGACGCTAGGGCGAAAACTTTATTTAGCAGGTAAATCTACCTTTAAAATGTTGGTTACTGTAGTTTTATTGAAAATTGATTGAATATTGAAAATCTGACCGGAAAAGGTACCCTCTTGTTAATTCAACCTAAAGTGTTTAATTTAAATAAGTTGTGAATGCATTGGTCATTAACTGTTGTTTAGTTGCTTGTTTTTATCCATAATTCATATTATATTCCCTTACAAAAAATAACAGGAACATAGGAAACTTCACCTGCAGTGTCCAGTATTTTTTTTTACAGTCACACTGGTTGATTTATTTATTTTTTGCTAGAAAGTTACTGAATTGGGTTGGGTTACTAACAGATTCAGAGCGCGGCAATCACAACAGAAGAAGTAGAAGACGAAGCAGAAGAAGAGACATGGCGACGACAAAAAAGAAGTAAAAGTACACTTGCAAGTTCCAAAATGATTGGAAAAAAGAATTTCAGTTAATCCAGGACAGCTCGAAGGGGAAGGGGTATGCTGCCTGCAAATTTTGTAGATCAGACTTCCTGATTGAACATGGTGGCCGAACGGATATAGTCACTCATGAACGGTCAGAGAACCACAAGGCTGCGGCAACCCAGCACCATTCACAGCCCAGTATTATGGGCCACCTTGCTAAACGGAGACCCGAGGGTGTAACTTATGCCGAGACAAAGATGGCTATGCTGATAGCTACAAGCAACATCCCGTTTTCATTTGCGGATGTTTTCAACAAATCCGTGAAGGATATGTTCCCGGATTCAGAGATTGCTCGCCAGTACTCAAAGGGCAGAACAAAGGCTACTCAAATGTTATACCCGTCCCGTATTTTAAGATTAAATTGTTAAATATTATTTTTTTAAGTAAGCAGCAAGTACAGTACAGTTAGTAGAAAAACTGTGTTTTCATTACTGTGCATTTGATTGGTGCCATTGCCCCAGAATTGGACAAGGAAGCGATCGAACTGTGCCAAAACCAACCCTTTGGTCTGATGTGTGATGAAAGCACAAGCAGAAACATATGTATGTATTTTGTGTTTACAATTCTCTTGTAAAGTAATTCTATATATGACGCCCAGCGGGCCTTTTGAATATCTCCCTAATTCTGAGGTCTCAAGGTTGGCAAGTATGCCCTTATCAAGCACATTGTCAAATTACGATCTACAACGCTTGAAATGTTGGATTTCTGTCATGTACTTTTAGCTCTACTATAAAACGATTAACAGAATACATTGACAACACACTGGCAAGGTGGAGTAAATGTAACCATGGGATCGTGTAGGGCTGGGCGATATATCGAATATACTCGATATATCGCGGGTTTGTCTCTGTGCGATACAGAAAATGATTATATCGTGATATTCGAGTATACGTTCTCACGCAGTTGCTTTTAGCTGCAGGCATTACACTTCAGGCTCTTCTCACTCTTTCTTGTGTCTCCTTCTCACAGAGACATAAAACAAGCGCACCTTCTTACATACGTCACATACTATCACGCATGCAACGTCATACGCCCTCGCCGAGCAGAGAGGTAGCGGCATGGTAACGTTAGCTGTGATGCTAGCGGAGTGGTGCAAGTGGTAATACAAGAGAGAGAAGGTGCCAATCTGGTAACAAATGAAGGAAAATTAATTCCCAAGAAAACCAGCACGGGGTCCATCGTCTGGCGGTGGTTTGACTTCAAGCGGGAAGATGTTGAACAGACAACCGTAATATGTCAAGTATGCGGCAAAAGCGTTGCTACAAAAAGTAGCAGCTCTACTAATGTAGCATCATTTGAAAAGTCACCCGCTAGAAAATGAAGAGTGCTTGAAACTCTGCATGTCAACATCTCCGTTCAGTGCCACACCCACAAAATGC
Source organism: Entelurus aequoreus (assembly GCF_033978785.1). Taxonomy (NCBI): domain Eukaryota; kingdom Metazoa; phylum Chordata; class Actinopteri; order Syngnathiformes; family Syngnathidae; genus Entelurus; species Entelurus aequoreus. Next base: position 1,177,413 of record NC_084754.1, on the reverse strand, counting down.
AGAAGCAACCATTTCTACATCAACACCATATGAAACAAATAGTCAACAACAGAAGGAGATAACGTCCGCAGGAAGCTACCATGTAGCGAAGGACATACACTATTTGATTTCCTATTATGCAGCTCATTTTTATTTGACAGTTATTGAAATATCTTGTGTGACATCATGCACAAAAGTGCACTAATAGCTTGTTTTAAAATGTCTCTGACAATCTTGCACTCTCTGTTTTGAAATGACATGAATGTTTGTGCCACTGCTTAATAACTGTTTAATAAATACACTTTTGCTAAATTGACTTAGTTGTGATTTCCCTCTCTGCATGAAAGTTTAAAATGAGCATATATTAACCCAGTATGAACAAGAATGTTTTAATGTAGACACATAGAATCATCATACTGCTGTGATTATATGCATCAAGTGTTCATTCAAGGTTAAGGCAAAATATTGAGATATATATCGTGTATCGTGACGTGGCCTAAAAATATCGAGATATTAATAAAAAGGCCATAACGCCCAGCCCTAGGATTGTGTAATCTTTGTTAAGCACTATGGCACAGCTGGTTCTTACTGTGGTAAAATTACCGGTCAGTCGATTCACTTCATGAACACGGTTCATTTCACTGCCACAATACGGGAAGTCTTAAGTCAGTGTTTTCAACCTTTTTTGAGCCGAGGCACAGTTTTTGCGTAGAAAAAATGCGGAGGCACACCACCAGCAGAAATCATTAAAAAACTAAACTCAGTTGACAGTAAAAAGTCGTCGTCGCAATTGTTGGATATGACTTTAAACCATAACCAACCATAGCTCTTGTTTCAAAGTAGGTCTACTGTCACATCACCCTGTGACTTATTTGGAGTTCTTTGCTGTTTTCCTGTGTGTAGTGTTTTAGTTCTTGTCTTGCGCTCCTATTTTGGTTGCTTTTTCTCTCTTTTTGGTATTTTCCTGCAGCAGTTTCATGTCTTCCTTTGAGCGATATTCCCCGCATCTACTTTGTTTTAGCAATCAAGGAATTTTTCAGTTGTTTTTACTAGAGATGTCCGATAATATCGGCCTGCCGATATTATCAGCCGATAAATGCTTTAAAATGTATTATCGGAAATTATCGGTGTCGGGTTATTTTTTTGTTTTTTTATTAAATCAACATAACACAAGATACACTTACAATTAGTGCACCAAACCAAAAAACCTCCCTCCCCCCATTTACACTCATTCACACAAAAGGGTTGTTTCTTTCTGTTATTAATATTCTGGTTCCTACATTATATATCAATATATATCAATACAGTCTGCAAGGGATACAGTCCGTAAGCACACATGATTGTGCGTGCTGCTGGTCCATTAATAGTACTAACTTTTAACAGTTAATTTGACTCATTTTCATTAATTACTAGTTTCTATGTAACTGTTTTTATATTGTTTTACTTTCTTTTTCATTCAAGAAAATGTTTTTAATTTATCTTATTTTCCTTTTTTTTTTAAAAAGAACCTTATCTTCACCATACCTGGTTGTCCAAATTAGGCATAATAATGTGTTAATTCCACGACTGTATATATCGGTATCGGTAATTAAGAGTTAGACAATATCGGAATATCGGATATCGGCAAAAAAGCCATTATCAGACATCCCTAGTTTTTACCCTTCTTTGTGGGGACATTGTTGATTGTCATGTCATGTTCGGATGTACATTGTGGACGCCGTATTTGCTCCACAGTAAGTCTTTGCTGTCCTCCAGCATTCTGTTTTTGTTTACTTTGTAGCCAGTTCAGTTTTAGTTTCGATCTGCATAGCCTTCCCTACGCTTCAATGCTTTTTGTTTATTTTTGGTTTAAGCATTAGATACCTTTTGACCTGCTGTTTCCGACAGCTACAAAGCAATTAGCTACCGGCTGCCACCTACTGATATGGAAGAGTATTACACGGTTACTCTGCCGAGCTCTAGACAGCACAGACACTCAATAACAACACATCATTTGCAGACTATAATTACTGGTTTGCAAAAAATATTTTTAACCCAAATAGGTGAAATTAGATAATCTCCCACGGCACAGTGGTTAAAAAACACTGTCTTAGGTTATAACCGGTCTTATTCCCGACGCGTTTTCTCGCTTTTTTTATTACGATGTGTAAGGGGCTCAATCTGATCTTTGATCCACTGTGGCAAGTTGGTCGCTGATCCCTGGTAGTTTGCTAAAATGTCCGCACTGTGGTTAGCACGGACCATTAGCCCCTAGTTCGCCTCGCGGTGTAGGCTAGTTTAGTAGCCGCCCGGCAGCCTCGCTGCCCCCCCCCCAGGTTTGGGGGAGAACAGGTAATTCACCCACCTTAATGTTATCCACTGGGGAGCTGTATGGCGAAATGTTCAGCACAGCCAAGTTGTTATGGTTGGTTCGTTGCTTTATTTTCTCTTTTACTGTATGTGGGATCCGCCCCGCCTGCCTCACCGACAACTGAGACTGCAAGAAGGAGGGAGAAACACTTTAATAAAGGCGAAGGTCCGTTCGAGAATATGCCTGTCGAAGTATAGTACAATTTAGCATTTAAATAAAATATTCTAGTCATAATCAAAACACTAAAACAACATGTATGCTATAAATACGCTTTAGGACGATTACAGATTGACACAAAAGCCGTTACAATTTGTTGTTGTATTATTTTCAGTCAGGCAAAAGAGCGTGATCCTCCCGGAGGAAAATCTGCACCATCATTAGCTTTGATAGGGCAATGGTGGAGACTAATGCCTCTGCGGTGCTTCACGCTGCTCACATGTGCCATGCCACACGTTGTGGAAACGGATGTTTTTGGACCAAAACCCGTTACAAGCAAAATTGTCAAAACTATTAAGAACGTCAACTTAAAATTCGTTTGTTTAAAAATGAATGACGCTGTAAGAAGAGAAGATGTGATTCAATGCGTTGAATAGGGTGGCGCAAATATGTTTAAAAAAAAAAAAAAATTTTCATTTATTTATTTATTTCAGGCAATAACATAAAAAAGTACAAAGTTGACAACACATAATAATATAAATTAATATAGTGCAAAAGGTAATGTATAGTATGTAATTCATGATTGTCCAGTTTTGCCTGAAAGGGAGTGGGAAGAAGATAATTTATTTAATCCCACCCCCAGTTCTCCATTCAGTGATTATTCACATGAGTTTCACTCTTACTTTGTTCAAGGATTATGATACAGATGTGTTGTGTTCACTACTGCATTGAGTTAAAGGCCTACTGAAATGATTTTTTATGTATTTAAACGGGAATAGCAGATCCATTCTGTGTCATACTTGATCATTTCGCGATATTGCCATATTTTTGCTGAAAGGATTTAGTAGAGAAAATCGACGATAAAGTTCGCAACTTTTGCTCGCTGATAAAAAAAAGCCTTGCCTGTACCGGAAGTAGCGTGACGTCACAGGAGCTAGTATTCCTCACAATTCCCCGTTGTTTACAATGGAGCGAGAGAGATTCGGACCGAGAAAGTGATGATTACCCCATTAATTTGAGCGAGGATGAAAGATTCGTAGATGAGGAACGTTACAGTGAATGACTTGAGAGGCAGCGATGGACGTATCTTTTTTCGCTCTGACCGTAACTTAGGTACAAGCTGGCTCATTGGATTCCACACTCTCTTTTTTCTATTGTAGATCACGGATTTGTATTTTAAACCACCTCGGATACTATATCCTCTTGAAAATGAGAGTCGAGAACGCGAAATGGACATTCAGTGCCTTTATCTCCACGACAATACATCGGCAAAATGCTTTAGCTACGAGCTAACGTGATAGCATCGTGCTTTAACTGCATATAGAAACAAAAAAATAAACCTCTGACTGGAAGGATAGATAGAAAATCAACAATACTATTAAACCGTGGACATGTAAATACACGGTTAATGCTTTCCAGGCTGGTGAAGGTTAACAATGCTGTGCTAACGACGCCATTGAAGCTAACTTAGCAACGGGACCTCACAGAGCTATGCTAAAAACATTAGCTCTCCACCTACGCCAGCCAGCCCTCATCTACTCATCAACACCCGTGCTCACCTGCGTTCCAGCGATCGGCAGAAGGACGGAGGACTTCACCCGATGCGTTTGGCGGCCCGGAGACGTAGGAAGTCAAGGTGAGGTCGGCGGCTAGCGCGGCTAGCGCTCCAACAAAGTCCTCCTGGTTGTGTTGCTGTAGTCCGCTGCTAATACACCGATCCCACCTACAACTGTCTTCTTTGCAGCCTTCATTGTTCATTAAACAAATTGCAAAAGATGTCCAGAATACTGTGGAATTATGAAATGAAAACGGAGCTTTTTGTATAGGATTCTACGGGTACCATAACTTCAGTTACTTTGACTTCGTCACGCGCATACGTCATCATACCGCGACGTTTCAGCCGGATATTTCCCGGGAAGTTTTTAAAAGTCACTTTATAAGTTAACCCGGCCGTATTGGCATGTGTTGCAATGTTAAGATTTCATCATTGATGTATAAACTATCAGACTGCGTGGTCGGTAGTAGTAGGTTTCAGTAGGCCTTTAAGCATACAGTTAGTTCAGTTACATTGTACAGCCTCTAGGTGGCGTAGCAAGTCAGACGGAGGAGATGCGGTGAGGTGAGGAGAGAAGAAGAATGTAATGTAGGTAAATACAGGTACGTGAATAAAGATGCTGAAGGGAAAGTAACGCGTTCGTGTTGGTTATTACTACACACCCAACATAACAAGTGGCGACGAGGATAAAGAAAAAAAAAAGAATGGCTTTACTCGGTTTACAACCGCCCTCTGCGTTCCTGGAGTGCCCGGGAGAGCCGAAGATTACGTTCGAGGATTGGCGGAAGCTATTCAACAACTTCTTGCTAGCAATCGGAGGTCAAGAATTTTCCGCGGCGAGGAAAAGAGCCCTGCTGATTCACTGTCTGGGAACAGAAGGACAAAGGTTGTACAATACCTTGCCGCTTACTGAGGATACCTACAGTGGTAGCTTACTGGCTTTGCAAACATTCTTCACCCCGAAAGTCAACGTGGTCGCCGAGAGGTACCGTTTTCTGCAGCGCGCTCAAGCTATGGGTGAGTCAACGGATCACTATGTGGCAGCGCTGCGTGAGCTAGTGAAAACGTGCAATTTCAGTGCAATGGAAAATGAAATGATACGTGATCAGATAGTGGAGAAAACGTGTGTGCCTCGTATACGTGAAAGACTGTTGTTAGAACCCGAGCTAACTCTTGATAAGACACTTACACTAGCCAGACGAATTGAAATTGCCGTTGCTGATGCAAAAACGTTCACTGAGAGTGGAACGAAGCTAGTCTCTGCAGTCTACAGACAGGGAAATAAGAAGGCAGGACACCCCAAAGACAAGTATAAGCACAAAGGGGGAAAACGGAATGATGCCATTCAACAATGTTACAGATGTGGCTCTGCTGATCACCTTGCTAACGACCAGTCATGCCCAGCTAAAGATGTTAAATGCAAAACATGTGGGAAGATAGGCCACTATTCCAGAGTGTGCAAATCCTCTACTAAATCAGTCAATGAAGTGAGTTTGCCTGAAGTGACTGTCCTCAATGTTGGCAAGAAGACTGATATACGAGGAAAACTAATTGGAACTTTCACTCTGGCTACATCACCTACAAGTACACATACAAGTGACATGTTAGTTGACACAGGATCTGCTGTCTCAATACTACCCGAAAAACTGTACAGAGAAAACTTCAGCACAAGTAAACTAAGCCCACCTACAGTAAAACTGTTGATGTACTCAAGACAGAACCTAAAAGTTTTTGGACATCTTAAAGCGACAGTAACATACCAACAGAGGACTGCAACTGGATTTTTCAACCTTGTAAAGTCCGGTACACCCCTCATTGGGCTAGATCTATGTGAAGACCTCAACATAGAGATTAAAGGAGGAAAGTTGGTGGGACCAACAGTGGATTGTGCCATGCTTTCACAGTTTCCTAAACTCCCTGAAACTACAACCACGTTGGACATTGGACATGCCAAAGATTTTGTACATAAGGTGCAGATACGCACAGATGTTAAACCAGTGCAACAAAAACTCAGACGCCTGCCGCTTTCAGTACGTGATACCGTCACGGCAGAGCTAAATGAACTGGAAAAACAGGGAATCATAGAGGGAGTTGATTCATCCAAATGGGTTTCCCCTATTGTAGTCACTTGGAGGAAGAACGGGAAAATCCGCATGTGTGTGGATATGAGGGAACCTAACAAGGCAGTGGTCCCTGACAGCCATCCATTACCACTGATCGAGGACGTACTTGCTGAGCTGCGTGGGTCAAAGATGTACTCTACCTTGGATCTGAAAAGCGCATACCATCAACTGGAACTGCATGAGGAGAGCAGAAATCTCACTGCTTTCATTACACATGAAGGATTGTACAGATACCGCAGAGTTCCTTATGGGCTAAGTTCAGCTCCTGCAGCATTCCAGAAAATGATGACAAACATACTCAGTGGATTAAAGGGGGTTAAGTGTTACCTAGATGATGTCATAATCTATGGGCCCTCACAGGAAGAACATGACGCTAACCTGAAAGCTGTAATGAACCGTATTCAGGAAGCGGGTCTGCAGCTCAACAAGGAAAAATGCCTCTTCAGTCAGACTACACTGACATTCCTAGGCCACAGACTCTCACCTGAAGGCTTACAGCCAAGCGATGGCCATGTGACTGCAATCCTGAATGCGCCTGCTCCTACCGATGCAGCCACCCTGCGCTCATTCCTGGGTTTAAGTGCATGGTATAGCAAATGTATACCTAACTACGCCAGCCTGGTCGAGCCAATGAGAGCTCTGTTGCGGAAGAATACAATTTTCAAGTGGAATGATGCAGCACAAAAGAGCTTTGATCAAGTCAAAAACATGGTTGTTAACAGCCCAGCACTGACACTGTTTGACCCAAACAAACCAACAGTGGTCTCAACTGACGCTTCTGATTATGGACTTGGAGCTGTTTTGACACAGGTGAATGAGGCAGGAGAGGAAGACACAATCGCTTTTGCCTCCCGCAGTTTATCAGATGCTGAAAGAAAGTACTCTATAGTTGAAAAAGAGGCTCTCGCATACGTCTGGGCTGCGGAAAAGTGGCGTGTGTGGCTCTGGGGAAGGAAGTTCCTGTTACGCACTGACCATCAAGCTCTAACTACACTTCTGACTACCAAAGGAAATAATCGAGCTGAACTTCGGGTTGCCCGGTGGTCTGCTCGCTTAATGGAGTTTGACTATGAGGTCCAGTACAGAGCTGGAACACTGAACAGCGTCGCCGACTGCTTATCCAGACTACCACTCCCTGCGACAAACAAGGATTATACTGAGACCGTGGAGTCAGTCGCAACAATACTGGACGAAATTCAAGCAGTCACTCAAGCGGACTTCAAAGCGGAGAGTAACTTGTGCCCTGTGCTGACCAAACTTCGCGCACAGCTACAAAAGCCTTGGCCAAGACAAAAAAAAGTGCTTGACCATGACCTACAGCCATACTACCTGATATGTGACGAACTGGCAATTTTGGATGACTGCGTGGTCAGAGGCACTCACCGTCTCGTGGTTCCAGGGTTACTACAGAAAAGGCTCAGACATTGCACATGAGACTCATCAGGGCATTGTCAGAACAAAACAACGCCTCAGAGAACTATACTGGTGGCCTAAAATGGACGCACAAGTTGAATCACTCATCAAAGACTGTACTACATGCAGACAAAATGACAAGTCAGTTACTACTTATAATGCCCCACTCCAACCTGTGCCTTTACCCGATGCAGCATGGGAAAAAGTGTCAATCGACATCGTTGGTCCTTTTGAATCTGCACCAAGAGACTGCAGATATGCTGTAACGCTTGTGGACTACTTCAGTAAATGGCCGGAAGTAGCTTTTGTGGCCCAGATTGATACTGCAACAATCATTCAGTTCCTCATAGCAACCTTTTCATGGGAAGGTAATCCAAAAGAGTTAGTGAGTGACAATGGTACTCAGTTCACATCAGCTGAATTCGAAAATTTCCTAAAACAAAGAGGAATTGTGCACCTGAAATCATCTCTATATCATCCCCGTGCAAATGGAGAAGTTGAGAGGTTCAACAGAGTGCTCAAAGACTGCCTCCAAACTGCTTCTATACAAGGGACACCCTGGAAGCCATTCACAAGGTCCTTTCTTATGGATTACAGAGCTACTCCACACTCAACCACTGGAGTGAGCCCCTCACAGCTGCTTCATGGAAGACAAATGAGAACAAAACTCCAAATCATGGATGTGACTCCTGTCCATGTAAATAAGAATGTGGTGCGGGAACGAGTTGAAAAGATACAGGAATACGCAAAACTGTACACAGACAGGAAGAGGAGTGCAAAGAAGACATCCTTCAACCCTGGTGATCAGGTCAGGATTCGGAAGCCATGGAAGGTAAAGAAAGGAGAACAAAAGTTCACAAAGCCAAGAACTGTGGTGCGGAAGAAAAGCCCATACACCTACCTGTTGGATGATGGTAGAGTCTGGAATGCATCACACCTTTCTGTACTACCACAAGTGACCACTATGGACAATGACACTGTACAGACCGAACCTAAACAAGAGACAAATGTGAACAATAGACCTGAGAGGTGTAGGCAACCGCCTAACTGGACTAAGGACTAAGTCATGTACTAAAGAAGTTGCATAAACATGCATGTTGCTGGTTGTTAAGGAAAAGAAAATAATGCATGCATGAAAAATGTTTGGTATGCAATTTACATACGGTTAAATGCTGCTGTAATGGTTGATTGGTTGTCATTTTATTACTTCCAAAATATTATAGGCATGGTGTTACTTGAATCCAATTACAAAAGAAATTGTAAGTTTTGTTATGAAGGAATTCACTTTTATTGAAAGGGGAAGATGTTGTGTTCACTACTGCAGTTAGTTCAGTTACATTGTACAGCCTCTAGGTGGCGTAGCAAGTCAGACGGAGGAGATGCGGTGAGGTGAGGAGAGAAGAAGAATGTAATGTAGGTAAATACAGGTACGTGAATAAAGATGCTGACGGGAAAGTAACGCGTTCGTGTTGGTTATTACTACACACCCAACATAACAAGATGTTGTATCGTAGTGGCATTACCACAGGTAACAATAATTATTACACTGTAACAATAATTTGTATCAACTGTAGGAATAATGAATATACCAACAATGGTAATAGACAACATAGCAATAATGGTAAGGAAACATTGAGCACATGTTAACACTTTGAGACAGAGTACAACAGCAGGTCAATTTAAAGACCCTCCTCTCTATATTTGAACCAGACCCCATGTTTGTATAATAGTTTAAATCCATTAATAGTTTGGCATTGCTTGTGTCGTAAGTCCAGTTTGTTCCATAGTTTTACCCCGCATACAGACACACAAAAACGTTTACGAGTGGTTTGAGCTCTCAGCACTAAGAAGTATTTTAATTGCTGTTTTGGGCAGTAGATAGGATATTTGATCCAAGACACAACTAACATACCGGTAACTAAAATGTTCTTTTCTTTGTGCTCGAAAAAAGAAAAGTAGTGAGAATATCTCCATGTTAAGAAACTCTGCTTCGGCTCCGCTATGATGTCTTGTTAGTAAACAGACAACACAATGACTTCAATATCATGGATGGAGTCCTAGAGTTGAAATAGTTAAAATTATATCTCGAGAATTCACATTTAATCTGGTATATAACTTCCAATTGGGAGGTTTACGTGTTCTATTGCTTTCTGACTTTCCATCTATCCATCAGTGTTGGGACTAATGCGTTACTGTAACGCCGTTATTTTCAGCGGTAACTAGTAGTCTAAAGCGTTATTGTTTATATTCAGTAACTCAGTTACTACATGATGCGTTACTGCGTTATTTTACGTTATTTTTTATGTCGTATCGGCTAGAAACAGAAGATCTGAGTGTGTTTTATTGGAGAGCTGCAGTGTCGTCCTTCTGAATCTTCCTGTGTCACAAGGAAGAGAAGAGGCGCGCTGTGTGTGGGTGAGGGGACGGGCGTGTCTGTGTTTACTAACAGTAAACACCGTCTATCTTTGTTGTTGTTATTATTGTTGTTTTTATCCAATTTGATTTTATTGTTTTGATTTTGTACGGTGTCCTTGAGTGCCCAGAAAGACGCCTTATAAATCAAATTTATTATTATTATTATTATTATAAGACATCATGGCGGATATTCTCACTACTTTTCTTTTGTCGAGCACAAAGAAAATAACATTTTAGTTAAATGTCAGTTGTGTCTTGGTTTAAAGATCCTATCTACTGCCCAAAACAGCAATTCAAATCTGCTAAAACAGCTACAAAAGCAACATGCTTCGACAAAGCTAGTAAAGAGAGAGACAGACTCCGATGCCACTTCACCTCCATCTCCACCTCCACCTAAGGATTTTAACGGAGGCACTGCTAGCCAGGACAACATTGATAGAGCCATTGCAGCGTATGTGCTAGAAGACATGCAGGCCATTTCTACAGTGGAGTCCCTCGATTTCAGGCAGCTAATTAGAATGATACCGGCGTCAAACAGCAAATGGCACGGAAAACATTTTCCACGTATCTGGACAGTGAGTACATAAAAATGAAAAGTGAGCTAAAGAAAACTCTCCAAACTCTGCCTGCTCATCATTCAGCATTGAAGGTACACACTGTCAATTCTCTTTTACTATACTCTTTCATTCTAGACTTCTAGAGTGTTTGATTATCACATCCCTCTAAATGTATAGACTATAAAGTTCACAAACATAAAGAGGGATCCTAGTGGGCCAGGCCAATCTTTCATTTTCTCTAAACTAAAACTGGGGAAATGTGTAGAGTGTTCCGGGCTTCAGTACAGTGTTGATCTCCTGAAGACATGATTTTATTTCACAATTCCTTGAGAGAAAAAAACGCCTGGTTAAGCTTTGTGTGTTTGTCATGTGTGCCTTCCTTGGGTGAAGCCAGGTTTACAGCTATGTTGTTATTATGCTGTTTGTTACTTATGTATGTTATGTTGCAGCTATTTCAAATAGTATTGTCAATAATGTGTAACGCTAAAGGAATTTGGGCTGTTAGACATTATATGGACAGTTCTTACATTTTGTAAACGTATGGAAAAAAATAAAAACGTTTTAACGTTGTTGTGAAAGAAGTCAAGTTTCAGAAGATCACAAAAGCAATATTATTACTTTTAAAGTATTTGGTGGCTCAAGATGTGTAAGAGCTCCTTGTCTCAGGAACCTTTACATTGAAAATGTTAATTAGATAGATAGATAGATATTAATTATTCTAATTACACATTTTCTAAAAATATATATATGAGGTTAGTGTTATTAAAATAATATTTTCAAGGCACAATTTAAAGACAATATATTCTAAAATAGATAAAAGTAGAAACAAGGAAAATAAGGACACAATATATTACATATCCAATTCTAAATAAATAAATAAATACAGCTTACCGGTAATATTATTAATGAAATATACACTACTAATCATTTTTGAAACAATAATGTAACAAACCCATATTCTCCCATTGGATTAATGATTTTAAATTAATAACTAAAATCTTGGAAAATGTAAAAAAATTTTTTTTTTTAAAAAAGCCCTTATATTATTGTCTTTATTGGATAATTTAATTTGTTTGGGCCCAGGTTTGCGTATATGTTCATTTGTATTGCCTCTTATTTTTACTTTTACCGTCTTTAAAATGTGTTTGTACATGGATTGTATTTAATTTAATTTATTTTGTATTGCTTTGTAAATTGCTCAACCGGTTGTAAAATATAAAAAAATATTGAATTGTATTTGAAGTGCCTTGATTTGTTTGTACAATGTGTGTGTATATATATATATATATATATATATATATATATATATATATATATATATATATATATATATATATATATATATATATCATGTTTGTTTTCTCATTTGTTCAATACAAATAAATTAAAAATAACCATTGTTGCTGCAGCTGACATGTGCTACCCCACATGTTATAACTACTATGATTTTTGACAAAATGTTGAGTGTATTCAATTATTTAATGACTAATATTATATGACCTTTACAACGACAATGTTTTTTCTACCCAACTATTGTGATCATGCAGATATTGTTTGTAATGTTATGACCCAGTACATAGGAAGTGTGTTGTCCTAAATGTTATTAGAAGATGCTAATCTAGTTATTAAGTCATGTTGAACAACCATGATGGTTGTATTAGTTACACCAGCAGGTGGCAGTAAAACCTAGCAAAGTGAATCACAAAATACCTGAACTTCAAGTCACAATTTTAGTGGATATACATTTATTTCTCCTTATTTACTCCCCACTGTGCAGATTGTCATGTTTAGGAAACCCTAACGAATATTACTTTACGTAATAATCCACTTCTACTACTTGAGCAACAAACCAAACCTGTGAGCCGTCTAAAGAATGTGCAACCAGCTTCCTCTTGTTGTGTCAAACACAGGAAGCTCAGCTTTCTGATTACAATGTTCCACAAACTGTGTGTTTTTTTGGGTTAATACTGATTATGGGAGGATTGTGAGTGCAAGTGAAGATCCATTTCAACGAGTGACTCATTTCAGCAGTCGGTTGTCTTGCAATCAAACAACAAACATCACTTCATGTTTTATAAAGAGAATCCTAGAGTGGTTCCTCATTTGACCTCCAACTTTTTTTTTTTTTTTTAAACATGAGGCTCAGAAACAGCCCTCTTTGTTCAAACTTACAGAACAGAACACACTTTTTTCTCTTTATTAAGCAGGATAAATATTCTCAACCATCACCCTCTAATCACTGGCGGCGACCCAAATTGGGGAAATTTGAAATAAATGTGTCACATATCTTATATTTAATAATAAAATTGAGGTAGTGCAAAATAACACATTGTGCCGCAAAACATGTTTAACGAACATTTCAGGCACAACAAGGTTGTTTTTTTTAATCCTCAAAATCAAAACGATTTTAACCCGCAGGGTTCTCAAAGACTCCAGTTGAGTTTAATTTCAGAGATTTTACTTCAAAGCACCGCAAAACTAAGCATACAAAAATGTAGCAAGTGAATTATAATTTATTTAAGATGAAACATAATTTTTTCAACATATTATTCAACATTCTCTGCCCACTACTCCCCTCACCTCCCAGGGGGTGATCAAGGGTGATGGGTCAAATGCAGAGAATAATTTCACCACACATAGTGTGTGTGTGTGCCAATCATTGGTACTTTAACTTTAACTTTTTTTTACTTTAACAATAAAATATTTCACTTTCCAGGGGCGCTGGACTTATTCCAGCCTCTGAGGCGCGTGAGAACAAAAGTACGAAGTCGACGGGAGAATGTGGAAGGCCCGATTTGACATGGAACACCCTCATTTAAGAGTTGCTCCACCCAAAGTGCACTTCTTGGATGAAGGCGCGCAATGACAGACAAGTCCAGTAGGAGAATGCGGCGCAGCCAGAATCAGCTCGTTTGCAGGCGAAAGTTCAAAGGACTCCGGCTTATTAGTGACTCCCAGAGCCCAAAAAAAGTCTGCGGGCTACAGAGCGTTTTCTATTGGGGTTACAGTAGAGATGCTACCTCAGTAGAAGCATTTAAGTCCCATCTTAAAACTCATTTGTATACTCTAGCCCAGGGGTAGGGAACCTATGGCTCTAGAGCCAGATGTGGCTCTTTTGATGACTGCATCTGGCTCTCAGATAAATCCTAGCTGACATTGCTTAACACGATAATGAATAATTCCGCTGGTAATCACAGTGTTAAAAATAACCACGTATCAACCAGACTACAAAGCCGTCAGCAAAACCATACAGCACCAGAAGTCGCATTAATGGTAAGAAGTATTTTATTTATTATTGGTTACCTTCAGAATAACTGTTATTAAAAAGAAAAAGAGACTTATTATACTGTATTTTTCGGAGTATAAGTCGCTCCGGAGTATAAGCCGCACCGGCCGAAAATGCACAATAAAGACGGAAAAAAACATATATAAGTGGCACTGGAGTATAAGTCGCATTTTTGGGGGAAATGTATTTGATAAAAGCCAACAGCAAGAATAGACATTTGAAAGGCAATTTAAAATGTCTAAAGAATAGTGAACAACAGGCTGAATAAGTGTACGTTATATGAGGCATAAATAACCAACTGGTATGTTAACGTAACATATTATGGTAAGAGTCATTCAAATAACTATAACATATAGAACATGCTATACGTTTACCAAACAATCTGTCACTCCTAATCGCTAAATCCCATGAAATCTTATACGTCTAGTCTCTTACGTCAATGACATCAATAATATTATTTCATATTTTACGCTAATGTGTTCATCATTTCACACATAAGTCACTCGAGTATAAGTCGCACGCCCGGCCAAACTATGAAAAAAACTGCGACTTATAGTCCGAAAAATACGGTACTCTAAAAATGTTGGTCTTACTTAAAAATGCACGCATTTAGTTGTATTCAGTGTTAAAGAATATTATATGGCTCTCACGGAAATACATTTTAAAATATTTGGCTTTCATGGCTCTCTCAGCCAAAAAGGTTCCCGACCCCTGCTCTAGCCTTTAAATAGACCCCCTTTTTAGACCAGTTGATCTGCCGTTTCTTTTCTGCCCCCCTCTCCATTGTGGAAGGGGTGGCACAGGTCCGGTGGCCATGGATGAAGTGCTGGCTGTTCAGAGTCGCCTGTGCATCGGTTGGGGACATCTCTGTGCTGCTGACCCGTCTCCGCTCGGGAAGGTCTCCTGCTGGCCCCACTATGGACTGGACTCTCACTATTATGTTGGATCCACTATGGACTGGACTCTCACTATTATGTTGGATCCACTATGGACTGGACTTTCACAATATTATGCCAGACCCACTCGACGTCCATTGCATCCGGTCTCTCCAAGGTTTCTCATAGTCATTCATATTGACATCCCACTGGGTTGTGAGTTTTTCTTTGCCCTTATGTGGGCTCTGAACCGAGGATGTCGTTGTGGCTTGTGCAGCCCTTTGAGACACTTGTGGTTTAAGGCTATATAAATAAACATTGATTGATTGATTGATTGAAGAATGGGGAAGAATAGAATTGTATAAAAAAGGTGTTTGTTTAAACGTCTCTCTGGTTATGTTTGAGAAGTCTAGGCGCCAACAAGCGTCAGTTTTGTTGCTAGATTTCATCTTGTTATCAAGCAGAACCATTTGGAGTTAAAATGGAAAGAAACCATCATGCATGAGTCAACTAACCCCTCAGGAAAGTGTGATGTGCCACTTGCACATCCTCTGGCCTGTCTGGCTCCGCTTCACAGGAAGTAGTGCATGACTTATTAAATATTCTATTTTGTTTTACCTGACAGTTTGTCTCCCGTGTTGTTTGATTAAAAAGGTGTAGTTTGATCCATTTGCTGCTGGCCGTCCAGTGAACCTTTATGGGTTTATGAGCCCAAGGATACATTCAGCCTAGATTTCAGGGTTCGAGTCCCAACTCTCTGGAGGTGCTTTATCTCATGGTCCAGTCCAACGGCTGTCTGCGTTCCTCCCTCCCGCTGGCAGCCCTGACATTCTGGCAGCAGATAAGAGGCAGCGACTGTGAAGACACACACACACACACACACACACACACACACACAGCACTGTTGTTGTTTTTAACAGAGACAACCTTCATAAGAGCTTAAATACACAATATGTAATAAAGTTGTTTTTTTTATATAAAAGCTCACCGATCAATGCATTGTAAATGTAAGACTATTTAAAACAATAAATACACATTTTTATTGCGCTTAAATTAGCCGATATTTCAGTCTGATGATTTTTTCTGTGGGATTTTCTCCCTTTTATAATGTTAAGTAGTCAAATAAAAATCTATTTGACTTGAAATAAATAAAATGCACACAAAAAGGATAACAGAAAAAGAAATGCAATAAAATAGAGGTGGAAATATTTGGGTAACTCACGATTCGATTCTCGATCCAACATGATTCTCTTAATATATCATCCATCCATCCATTTTCTACCGCTTGGTACATAAATGATGAAAATAGAACTTAATGAAAAAGACTGAAAATAAGCTTCAACCATTTTTTAACAGGACATATTTTCAAAGGGAGAATAACAGAACTGAACCGTGGATACATTTTGAAGTAGTAAGTGTAGGGGTGGTAGAAAAAGTGTCATTTCTACAGTATTGACCCTTCAGAATGAAGTGTTACTTTAGTTTTTAGAGGCCCTATGCTTTTTCATGGCATTCGTTTGTTTTTTTATGAACATTTTTGCCAAAAGTTTTGTTATGTACAGGAGGAGTAGACGGCACAGACCACAAGGGGGAGTAGTTAAGCTCTAGATGTATTTATATACATACAATATATATACACATACATATAAATAACAAATAATATAATAAACCAAGGGAAATGGAGTGTGACTAAATCCAAAAAAGTGTGTGGGTGGTGATTAGATGTTGAGTGTTATCGGTTGTCAGGTTCAAACACTGATGACATCTATTAAACAGGACAAGAAGCAAAGAATCAAACAGAGACAGAATTCAATTTGGACTCAATTTGAGGAGAAACGTCTGGTCTGTACTCTTGCACAGTTTCCAGCACGCTCTGACAAAAAAAGGTTTACGTCTCCTTTATTTGGATATTCCCTGTTTACACATCAGCTGTTTCTAAAGGAATGGGGGGTATGTAAACAGCTCTTGTTTTTGGTCACATTAACACAAAAGAAAAAGATGCCTCGGGCTTGGGCTGGTCCTGGCTCGAGCTTGGGCAGGTCTTGGATCACAATAGATAACCCCCCCCCTCCCGTCTCCTCCCATCGTACACAATGGAATTTTCCAAGCCTTTGGCTGGGTGCAACAAAGACAGCCTCTTGTCCGTTCATTGGGAACTCAGAGAACGGAAAGTTTTTTGATAATTTACATACAATTTCCTGACATCGGTAGTGTTGAGGGAGAGGCGAAAAATCCAGGGCGAGAGAGAGACGTCAGAGCTCGTGTCCATGCGAGGCGGTCGAGATCCGGGAAGGCAGTCGAGATCCAGGGGGAGTCCAAGAGAGCGAGACACACAGCTCAAATCCAAGGCGACGGAAGAAAACATGTACATGACAGGTAGCTACAATCTCGCCTGGAACGCAGGTCTGCACTGGCTTAAGAAGCCCAGGGAGCTCATCAGCGACAGGTGTGCAGATTGCAGATTGATTGCAGCTGCGCTCTTGGAGGCGCAATCAACAGAGCGCACAGATGAGTGTGCATTGGCATGCGCCCGGGCCGTGACAAGTTTACTCCGATTCTCACATACCAACTCAGCCTAATTGGTTCTGTGAAGGCGCTCTTAACTCAAAACACTTGTATCTGAAGTCAACGTCCCCCATTGAAACTAATTGATTAATTGATGAATTTATTGGTGCTGGTCCCCTCCAAAACTGCACAATTTTAACGTGTAACATGGCGTTTAAAAAAACAACTGAACTTTTAAATAAAAATATTGTATAAAAACAATACAATAGAATGTATTACTAACAACCACAGTAGTTTTATGAATTAGTATAAATGATGTTTAGCATTTACCTTGGAGAGTGGACTTCCACAACATGTCCTTCCAGCTGATTCTCTGTCAAACACACCATCAGCAGCTTCTCCATATATTATTTTCACATTCTTGGCTGGCATTGGACTCATTCTGCTTCAGTATGGTGCAATTGCTTCGCCAAAGTTAGCGACACGCTCGGTCATGTTTTTGATGATTTATTTCTGTAATTCAATGAATATCATCCACTTCTTGTCCTCAGCCCTGACCTTCACACTCACTTCCTTCCTTCCAATGGTTAGAAAACTAAGTTATGTCGCTCTATAGCTATAAGCTAATGCTAGTGAATTATTTGTTTGATTTGTTTTTTGATAGTTTTGGGTGTCCAGAATGGGTCAAATTAATTTACAATATTTCTTATGGAAAAAAATTGCTGGGGATTGCTAAAGAAAACCTAAATATATGCTCCATGCGCCTTTTTTCGGGACATGAGCTGTCTCACTGCCAATTGTTATGCTTTAGATTGCAAGCAAAATTTGGGATCACAATCATCTCCGCCGCTGGTTGGCATAAAGAACGTCACAATGTACGTCATAAGATTCAACCAAAACATCAGGGGCCGTACTTATCAAGCTTCTTAGAGTGCCATTTTACACTTAAGTCCTGAAAATTTGCGAAATGTAGTCCTACTCTCAAACTTAAGAATAAAAGCTTTTTATCAACGTTCTTAAGTCTGAGAATCACTCCTACTCTCCACGATATTTAAGAGACCTTCAGAGGTGTCTTAAGTGGTTAGGAGTTGCCAGCAGGGGATGGCACTGAGGCAAGAGAGACGTGCGCAAACGTTCAGGGAACAGAACAAAGTTTTTTTTTTTTTTTATGACGAGCAGCTGATCAAACGGTATCGTTTAGACAGAGCGGATATTATTTTTGTCACAGATTTAATACTTTTCGATTCCTTGTTGATTTCTGCATGTGTCTGCAGTGGGCTAGTATATATAGAGCCACCCACACCAGTTTCAAATTAGTTGCCTAATTAATGAATTGGAAAGAAAATGTTATGACAGTAGCGTATGTGTGTGGCCGTGAGGTGAGTGACGTCAGTGAGTGTGTGGGCGAGAGAAGAGAGGGAGCGGTAGCGTGAGTGCCGGCGGGGACTAGTTTGTTTTGTATTATTTTGCAGTTTATTGTCAAAATATACACTCCCATTGTCCACTTCAATATTTCCAAGATATTTCTTTATTCTTAGACAAGGGATTCCCTTCCGTGATTGGTCATTTCTATGGACACAGAAATGACGTCACCTAAAATTGCGTTTACGGCACATAGTAATGTCGTAATTCAGCTCTGAGTGTGACACTTAAGATTCAGTCCTACACTTCGCTGAAAGTGTGAGTAAGACGCTTGATAACTAACTTTTAAGTGCAGCTTTCAGCGAAGAATTTATTTACTCTTAAGTCAACTCTTAGCAGACTTCTTAGGAGTAATTCTAAGAAGCTTGATAAGTACGGCCCCTGGTCTTACTTGTGGTAAGGAAGGACGTGAGAAGGACACTGCTGAGGAGAAGAAGTGGATTATATTTATTGAATAAAAGAAAGAAGTTGTGAAAAAAACAAGTGTTTGACTTGGTGAAGCAGTTCAAGCTAGTTTGCAAACCTTGAATAATAATAATACTAAATAATGACACATTTGTAATATTTTTTTTGACCCAAACATTTTGGGGTCCCCGGGATCAAGTCTGAGCGGAGGCCTGAATGTATCTTTTTTATACATATATTGTATTGGTTTTTAAAATAAAAAATATCAACATGGCCCCCGCTTGCTTTGATTTTTCAGTGTGCGGCCCTCAGTGGAAAAAGTTTGGACACCCCTGGGTTAGAGTGTCCGCCCTGAGGTCGTGAGTTCAAACCCCGGCCGAGTCATACCAAAGACTATAAAAATGGGAGCCATTACCTCCCTGCTTGGCACTCAGCATCAAGGCTTGGAATTTGGGGGTTAAATCACCAAAAATGATTTTCGGGCGCGGCCACCGCTGCTAATCACTGCTCCCCTCACCTCCCAGTGGGTGAACAAGTGTGATGGGTGAAATGCAGATTTCACCACACCTAGTGTGTGTGTGTGTGACAATCATTGTACTTTAACTTATTAGAAACATTTTACACAATGTGTTATATTTGTTTATTTGTAGCATATATTATATTTAGGGATGATACTCGAAACCGGTTTTTCCGGTTGTTCGATAAGAAAAGAACCGAGTCCTCTGACTCGAATCCCTTTTTGAGAACCGGTACCAGTTATCGAGACCACTATAGTAAAGAAAAAGAGTTGGTTCTTTATTCAAATCGCTGGGAACGAATCCCGTCCCGACCAGAAATGCCCCTTGAGACATCACAAGAAATGACGTCATGTAGCTCAGTCATTAGGCGCAGATAGCGAAAGCAGGAAAACAATGGACCTGAAAAAGCGCTCCAAGGTGTAATAAAGTTTAAAACAAAAGCTATAATCCAATGAATAACTTTACTGAGAGATTTGAGCAGGGTAAAACACATGACCAACACTTTTACCACCAACCGGAAACATAGCAACGCACCTCCTTTACGGCAGCTGTCGCAACCTTCTTATAGCAACCGCAGCACATACATATATATACAACACTGCAGCACATACATATATATGAAATGTCACTTTTTTAACTTTTGTTTTTCTTTCCTTGTAAACAAAACAAAATCACACTGT
Source organism: Entelurus aequoreus (assembly GCF_033978785.1). Classification (NCBI taxonomy): domain Eukaryota; kingdom Metazoa; phylum Chordata; class Actinopteri; order Syngnathiformes; family Syngnathidae; genus Entelurus; species Entelurus aequoreus. Next base: position 1,157,174 of record NC_084754.1, on the reverse strand, counting down.
AGATGTGTTGTCTGTCTAATTATAAATAATGCAGACGAGGCGTGTTGGCTGAGTTCTTGATGTTTACTTTCACAGCGTGCTCATAACCTCATTCTTAGGTGCCGGGTGGCAACATGCAACAACACTTTTCGGGGCTACCGCGCTTGCTCGTCACTCCCGGTGCATGCTGGGTAGTGTGGTTGTTATATTCCCTAGCTCATAACATAACATCACATCTATCTACCCTATAAATAAATAATGTTAACTCAATAAAGTGTATTTCTTTTTTTAGATTTAACTTTTCATTTATTAGCATTGTACGGAGCCCCTAAAGGGACATGGGAATTTTTTTTTTTTTAGACATGTATCTCGTGGCCACGAGAAAGTATCTCGTGGCCACGAGAAAGTATCTCGTGGCCACGAGAAACTTTCTCGTGGCCACGAGAAACTTTTTATAAAAAAAAAAAAAAAAAAAAAAAAAATTAATTTTTTTTTTTTTTTTTTTTTTTTAATAAAAAGTTTCTCGTGGCCACGAGAAACTTTCTCGTGGCCACGAGAAACTTTCTCGTGGCCACGAGAAAGCATTGGATGCGTGCTGATGTGTGTTAAAATGGCAGTTTAGGAGTTAATATGGCTGTATTTCCAGATAGGACTTTCCCCCATGTGTGTTGTGGCAAAATGTGAATGCTTGATTAGTAGGTGTGAGACAAACACTTTATCTTCCTGGTTATTGTAACGCTACGTGTTTGACATTATTTAAGACTTTATCATGCCCGGGAAAGGACAGTTTTCCTCTTCTGTGGCTGTGGGAGGTGGGCGTGGCTTGCGGACCTGCAGTGAAGCGGAGTGTGTCAGTTAGTCCCATGTTGATGTGATCAAACTTCTTTCTTGCTTGGAAGATACACACACAATTGTAACTGTTATTTCTTCCTGCAAATAATAAATATGTACAACGTGTTTGGATGTATTCATTTATGTAAAATTGTCATTAAATGTAATATTGCCTGATACGACGTACGTAATATTTTGATATTTACACATCGCATATTTACACACGCGCATCTGACTAGAATACCCTTATGTGCATTACATATATCAACATCAACTACCTACTGTACTGTTTACTTGTTGATATACCCTTTTTAGAACAAATATCTACCCACATAATATATATGTGTATATATAATATATATATATGTGTATGTATGTATATGCACATATATATATATATATATATATATATATATATATATATATATATATATATATATATATATATGTGTATCTATATATATATATATATATATATATATATATATATATATATATATATATATATATAGATACACATATATATATATATATATATATATATATATATATATATATATGTATCTATATATATATATATATATATATATATATCGGTATATATATATATATATATATATATATATATATATATATATATATATATATATATATATATATATATATATATATATATATATATGTATATGTATATATATATATATATACATATATATATATATATATATATATATACATATATATATATATATATATATATATATATATATATATATATATATATATATATATATATATATATATATATATATATATACATATTATGTATAAGCATGTATATATATACTCTACCGTTTAAAAGTTTGGGGTCACATTGAAATGTCCTTATTTTTGAAGGAAAAGCACTGTACTTTTCAATGAAGATAACTTTCAACTAGTCTTAACTTGAAAGAAATACACTCTATACATTGCTAATGTGGTAAATGACTATTCTAGCTGCAAATGTCTGCTTTTTGGTGCAATATCTACATAGGTGTATAGAGGCCCATTTCCAGCAACTATCACTCCAGTGTTCTAATGGTACAATGTGTTTGCTCATTGGCTCAGAAGGCTAATTGAGGATTAGAAAACCCTTGTGCAATCATGTTCACACATCTGAAAACAATTTAGCTCGTTACAGAAGCTACAAAACTGACCTTCCTTTGAGCAGATTGAGTTTCTGGAGCATCACATTTGTGGGGTCAATTAAACGCTCAAAATGGCCAGAAAAAGAGAAGTTTCATCTGAAACTCGACAGTCTATTCTTGTTCTTAGAAATGAAGGCTATTCTACAAAATTGTTTGGGTGACCCCAAACTTTTGAACGGTAGTGTATATATATATATTATATTACTGTAACTTGTTCTTAAAAATAGTAGTTATTTTGTTTGTCAAATTTAGTGTTTGTGTGTATATATGTATACTGTATATTTTTATGTGTGTTTCTTCCTATACAGTATACATGTATATGTGTGTGTGTGCGTGTATATACTGTATATATATATATATATATATATATATATATATATATATATATATATATATATGCATATACATACATACACATATATATATATATTATATATACACATATAAATTATGTGGGTAGATATTTGTTCTAAAAAGGGTATATCAACAAGTAAACAGTACAGTAGGTAGTTGATGTTGATATATGTAATGCACATAAGGGTATTCTAGTCAGATGCGCGTGTGTAAATATGCGATGTGTAAATATCAAAATATTACGTACGTCGTATCACTTTTTGTCAGGCAATATTACATTTAATGACAATTTTACATAAATGAATACATCCAAACACGTTGTACATATTTATTATTTGCAGGAAGAAATAACAGTTGCAATTGTGTGTGTATCTTCCAAGCAAGAAAGAAGTTTGATCACATCAACATGGGACTAACTGACACACTCCGCTTCACTGCAGGTCCGCAAGCCACGCCCACCTCCCACAGCCACAGAAGAGGAAAACTGTCCTTTCCCGGGCATGATAAAGTCTTAAATAATGTCAAACACGTAGCGTTACAATAACCAGGAAGATAAAGTGTTTGTCTCACACCTACTAATCAAGCATTCACATTTTGCCACAACACACATGGGGGAAAGTCCTATCTGGAAATACAGCCATATTAACTCCTAAACTGCCATTTTAACACACATCAGCACGCATCCAATGCTTTCTCGTGGCCACGAGAAAGTTTCTCGTGGCCACGAGAAAGTTTCTCGTGGCCACGAGAAAGTTTCTCGTGGCCACGAGAAACTTTTTATAAAAAAAAAAAAAAAAAAAAAAATATTAATTTTTTTTTTTTTTTTTTTTTTTTTTAATAAAAAGTTTCTCGTGGCCACGAGAAAGTTTCTCGTGGCCACGAGATACTTTCTCGTGGCCACGAGATACTTTCTCGTGGCCACGAGATACATGTCTAAAAAAAAAAAAATTCCCATGTCCCTTTAGGGGCTCCGTAGCATTGTAACCACATTTGCAAACAACTTTTCTTTTCATAGAATTTTCTTTCAAAAAAGAAATGAAGTGCAAAAATGTCAAAGCATCATAACAAACAGTTATGTCAAATAGCAGCAGAAGTGCACTTTTTGGAGAGCTGTATTATTTTCAGTTTTGTGCCCAAGGGACTGATTTTATTTAACACTATATTATTATTTATACACCTATAGTGATCACAGAGACAGCTTGTTTTTGTGTTACTGTATATATTTGTTTCTCTGAAAAATCCCACTTAATATACTTTGGGTAACAACAGTCAATATTGATTTATTTTATTTTATTTTTTTAGGTGGGTAACAGTCAATATTTATGTATTTATTAGATTTTATTTTTTTGTTATATAATAAAAGTGAGCTTTTGTTAAACCAAATATTGTGTGTTTTTTTCCATATACAACAACCTATCTGGACTCCATAAGAGAATCGATAAGGAATCGGTTCGATAAGAGGATTCGATAATAGGCTCGAACTCGATAATTTCTTATCAAAACATCATCCCTAATTATATTGTACTAGTTTCAAAAATGAGTAGTTTGTATCCCGCGTTATTTAGTACGACTGACGTGTTTCATGCAAACCCTGCACGGTCACGTGTCGTTATGAAAAAAGTTCTGAGAGCCAACGAGTAAAATCCACGCACGGATCCACGCCTGCCACTGGCACCGAGAGGGGCTCATTAGTGCGAGTCACGACGCAGGACAGTCCGTGCTGTGTTCAACTGCCGCTTTAACGCTCATTTCCTGCCATTGTCACACGCATCGTGGGCAGGAAGAGGGAAACGAAAGCAGACCTGCTGGGGGGTGAGAAGGGGATGGAGGGGGTGGGCGACCTATTTAAACACGACATGATCGTGGGCATGAACAGACGTGATCATGTCCATCCTTCATCGTCGCGTCCCCGCCTGAACATGATTGTTTAAGAAGGAGCAGGTGCTGGTGGATCCATCCTCCCTCCCGCCGTGGAATGTCTTCCACTATCGAGAGGAAGACGCTGGAAGCTAACGAGTGAGTGCGACACATTTTAATCATCACGCCAGTTAGTCGTGTTTGGGGAAGTTGAAATGCTTCAATTCAGTAAGATCTATTAATAGTAAATAATATGAAAATATGTATCCGGTCTTACTTTGCTCATACGTTCTGCTTTTCTACTTTTCATCGTTCTGCTTTGGAGGCAACGCAGTAAGACCGTGTCAAATATCTCCCTCGTGTGGACACTATAGGAACTGCAGCACTGACCTCATTGGAGCTGCTGACAGAAGCAACATGTATATTTGTTCTATATCAGTGGTTCTTAAAAGAGATGTCGGCCGATAAATGCTTTAAAATGTAGTATCGGAAATAATCGGTATCGTTTTTTTTTTAAATATTAAACATAAAAAACACAAGATAGACTTACAATTAGTGCACCAACCCAAAAAACCTCCCTCCCCCATTTACACTCATTCACACAAAAGGGTTGTTTCTTTCTGTTATTAATATTCTGCTTCCTACATTATATATCAATATATATCAATACAGTCTGCAAGGGATACAGTCCGTAAGCACACATGATTGTGCATGCTGCTGCTCCACTAATAGTACTAACCTTTAACAGTTAATTTTACTCATTTTCATTCATTACTAGTTTCTATGTAACGGTTTTTATATTGGTTTACTTTCTTTTTTATTCAAGAAAATGTTTTTAATTTATCTATCTTATTTTATTAATTTTTTTTAAAAGGACCTTATCTTCACCATACCTGGTTGTCCAAATTAGGCATAATAATGTGTTAATTCCACGACTGTATACATCTGTATCGGTAATTAAGAGTTGGACAATATCGGAAATATCGGATATCGGCAAAAAAGCCATTATTGGACATCCCTACTCACAACAACGTGGCGAAGTTGGTAGAGTGGCTGTGCCAGCAATCGGAGTGTTGCTGGTTACTGGGGTTCAATCCCCACCTTCTACCATCCTAGTCATGTCCGTCGTGTCCTTGGGCAAGACACTTCACCCTTGCTCCTGATGGGCTTCTGGTAGCGCCTTGCATGGCAGCTCCCTCCATCAGTGTGTGTGAATGGGTGAATGTGGAAATAGTGTCAAAGCGCTTTGAGTACCTTGAAGGTAGAAAAGCGCTATAAAAGTATAACACATTTATCATTTATTATAACAAATTACACACCTGCAAATCAGTCTGACTTCTGCTGTTGCCGTATCCGTAATACGTTAGGGCCAATTTTTTAGTGTTGCCAATCAATCAATCAATCTATCTTTGTATATTTCATAGTTGGTTAGAATAAATAAATACAATGTATAGGGAATAGAAATTGAAAGAGTAAATGAAACCACATTTTTCAGGTATAATGATTGATGATAAATTGAACTGGAAATGTCATGTAAAAAATATACAAAGTTAAAGTACCAATGATTGTCACACACACACTAGGTGTGGCGAAATCATTCTCTGCATTTGACCCATCACCCTTGATCACCCCCTGGGAGGTGAGGGGAGCAGTGAGCAGCAGCGGTGGCCGTGCCCGGGAATCACTTTTGGTAATGGCTCCCATTTTTATAGTCTTTGGTATGACTCGGCCGGGGTTTGAACTCACGACCTACGATACGACATAAAGTAGCAAGAAACACGTCAATAATGAATAAAGCAAAACATGTTGTAGACCAAAAATCACTTCCTATTCTCTACTGCTCGCTAGTGTTACCATATCGGAGTTATTGTGTAGAAATATGGGGAAATAACTACAAAAGTACACTTCATTCATTAACGGTGTTACAAAAAAGATCAGTTAGAATAATTCATCATGTTGGATATAGAGAACATACAAATCCTTTATTTATTGAATCAAAAATACTGAAATTCCACAACATAGTGAATTTGCAAACAGCTAAAATTATACACAAAGCAAACAATAACCTGCTACCCAAGAATATACAACAATTCCTCTCAAAAAAAAAAAGAGGAGAAATATAATTTTAGAGAAAAATTTTATATAAAACATTTGTACGCACGTACAACACTTAAGACCTTCAGTATATCAGATGATGGAATGGATTAAGCAAAGAAATCAAACAATGTACTAATATGATCCACTTCAAGAAACTCTTCAAACTTAAAGTGTTTACAAAGTACAAAGAAGAAGAACCATGATAAACATTCTCAATTTATTTCATCCATCCATCTGTTCAATTTCAAAATAATCTCATTTATATCACCATATAAAATGTAACTTACTTCACCGAGTATTATTTATTTATTTTTATTGTTATTACTTATGGAGTATATTGTGAATAAATTGAGAACAGGAAATGAACAAAAGTTTTAGCAACTGTTATATAAAAGAAAAAGGGGTAGGATTAAATAAGCTCTGCTTCTTCCTACTCCTTTTCCAACATGTTGAAAAGACAAACTGGAAATTGTGATGTATCATGTTGTATTCTTGCATGTTCCAAATAAACTCAAACTCAAATGTATAAATATAAGTTCATATTGTACACATAATGTGATTAAAAAGGTATTTCCTTGGGCTAATTCATGCAAATTTATGTAAACTTTATTTTTGTTACAAAACCCATGTAATTGGAGGGGAATGTATTTTTTGTTCCGGTTTGGTCACATTGTTGGGGGGGGGGGGGGGGGGGGGAACAATTGATAAGTGACGGAATTAAGGAAGCAGCATGAGACGACGAGTGTTTGAGAGGAAATGGTAAAAGGACAAGCGGTAGTAAATGGATGGATGGATGGTAATGGAGTCTGGGATTGAGAATAATCGTTATTCCCTTGGAGTTTGTGAGGCCAATGAGGTATGATTCTTTCTGAAAATGTGTGTGAAATCAATGTTTTCATTTATTGGACGTCAGACTAATTGTAAGTTATGTTTTCTTATTTGATTAGTTCTGACGGCATTGTATTTGGCATCGATGTGGCTGAAATAAATGTCTGTAATAAATGTCTGTGTGAGGAAAAAACGAAGGACTTGAGCCTTGATTAAGACCTCGGAGGGAGTAACGCTGGTAGTCGAGGGCTTAAACGGGGGGTGTGCTGTAATCCCTCCTTTATCGCTGGTAATTCCTTCCGGTGTTCTGAGAAAATGTAGAAAAAATACCGAGCATGCGCATCAACGCTAAACTTCCTCGCACAAAATAATCATAGCAATGAAGGTAAAAAAAACGTTGCTATCCATCCATCAATTTTCTACCGCTTGTCCTATATTGTGGTTAATTTTACACACCAGGAAACAAACCGAAACAAAACCGGTATTAACCCGTGATTAACCTAAAATGCTTGGCTGGTTGTTTGTCTATACCAGTGTTTTTCAACCACGGTGAGATACAGTCTGGTGTGCCGTGGGAGATTATCTAATTTCACCTATTTGGGTTTAAAATATTTTTTGCAAAGCAGTAATTATAGTCTGCAAATGATGTGTTGTGGTTGAGTGTCGGTGCTGTTTAGAGCTCGGCAGAGTAACCCTGTAATACTCTTCCATATCAGTAGGTGGCAGCAGGTAGCTAATTGCTTTGTAGATGTGGGAAACAGCGGGAGGCAGTGTGCAGGTAAAAAGATGTCTAATGCTTTAACTAAAAATAAACAAAAGGTGAGTGCCCTTAAGAAAAGGCAATGAAAGTTAGGGAAGGCTATGCAGAACAAAACTAAAACTGAACTGGCTACTAAGTAAACAAAAACAGAATGCTGGACGACAGCAAAGACTTACTGTGGAGCAAAGATGGCGTCCACAATGTACATCCGAACATGACATGACAATCAACAATGTCCCCACTAAGAAGGATAAAAACAACTGAAATATTCTTGATTGGTAAAACAAAGTAGATGCGGGAAATATCGCTCAAAGGAAGACATGAAACTGCTACAGGAAAACACCAAAAAAAGAGAAAAAGACACCAAAATAGGAGCGCAAGACAAGAACTAAAACACAGGAAAACAGCAAAAAACTTCCAAATAAGTCAGGGTGTGATGTGACAGGTGGTGACAGTACACCTACTTTGAGACAAGAGCTATAGTGATGCATGCTTGGTTATGCTTTAAAGTTATATCCAACAATTGCGACAACGACTTTTTACTGTCAACTAAGTTTCGTTTTTTAATGATTTCTGCTGGTGGTGTGCCTCCGCATTTTTTCATAGCAAAAAATGTGCCTTGGCTCAAAAAAGGTTGAAAAACACTGCTCTATACTCTATGGTGACAAAATGAATGTCAACAATAAATATTTTGACAAGCTCATATTTATAATAAAAGCTACAAAAGCACTTGTTCCGGGACTTATTTAGGACATTTTCTGAAAATGTCATCAAAATCTGTCAATTACTTGTGTTGCTAACTATCGGATTAAGCAATTGGTTGCAATTTTTATTTTTTTTAATGAAGCAACACATTTTTTCAGAACACCAAGCCTGACTGTGGCAAATTCATTTCCGCAAAGTGTTGAGTTTGAGTTTATTTAGAACATGCAAGCAAGCATACAACATGATACATCACACATGCAAGCATACAACATGATACATCACACATGCAAGCATACAACATGATACATCAAACATGCAAGCAAGCATACAACATGATACATCACACATGCAAGCATACAACATGATACATCACACATGCAAGCAAGCATACAACATGATACATCAAACATGCAAGCATACAACATGATACATCACACATGCAAGCAAGCATACAACATGATACATCACACATGCAAGCAAGCATACAACATGATACATCACACATGCACGCATACAACATGATACATCACACATGCAAGCAAGCATACAACATGATACATCAAACATGCAAGCAAGCATACAACATGATACATCAAACATGCATGCAAGCATACAACATGATACATCAAACATGCAAGCAAGCATACAACATGATACATCACACATGCACGCATACAACATGATACATCACACATGCAAGCAAGCATACAACATGATACATCAAACATGCAAGCAAGCATACAACATGATACATCAAACATGCAAGCAAGCATACAACATGATACATCAAACATGCATGCAAGCATACAACATGATACATCAAACATGCATGCAAGCATACAACATGATACATCAAACATGCATGCAAGCATACAACATGATACATCAAACATGCATGCGAGCATACAACATGATACATCACACATGCAAGCAAGCATACAACATGATACATCAAACATGCATGCATACAACATGATACATCACACATGCATGCATACAACATGATACATCACACATGCAAGCAAGCATACAACATGATACATCACACATGCATGCATACAACATGATACATCAAAATTTCCAGTTTCTCTTTTCAACATGTTGGAAAAGGAGTAAGAAGAAGCAGAGCTTATTTAATCCTACCCCTTTTCCTTTACATAACAGTTGCTAAAACTTTTGTTCACTTCCTGTTCTCAATTTATTCACAATATACTCCCTAAGTAATCACAATAAAAATAAATAAATAATACTCAGTAAAGTAAGTTCAGTGTTTCCCATAAACTGCCAAGATACCTGTGGCGGTGGGGGCGTGGCTATGGGCGTGGTCACCATGACATCATCAAGTAATTTGCATAATTTACTACAATATGATTTTCTCTAAAAGGCTAAAAAAATGTATACTTACTAATTAATAATAACAGTCTTGTTTTAAACGTCCATCCATCCATCCATTTTACAATATAATTACAACACTTTATGTACATATTTATATACAGATTTGAACAATAAGTTATTCACTGAAATATATTTATTAATTGTGGTTCTTACAAAAAATATATCTTATAAAATATAAAAGCTAAAATGTCTCTTAAAGCTCTGCCCCTTTAATTAGTGCATACTAAATAATTTAACTTTAGCCTACTACTACAAGCATATTATTTACCAGCAACATAAAGTGAAACAGAGGCAGAGGTGTCCTGCCACAGTCAGTAACAAATAAACACAAAACAGTAGTGGTCAAATACAAATAAGGCAACAAGAGAAGTATCCTACACTTCTCTTTTGTAAAGTAAATGTGAACAGCCTATATGGGCATCTACATCAACTATATGATTTGCCTGAAGCTGGACAGGACAAAAAAAAAAAAAAAAAAAAAAAAATTTAAATGTTTTTTAATTTTAATTTTATTTGTGGCGGACGTAATTCTTTCGTGGCGGGCTGCCACAAATAAATGAATGTGTGAGAAACACTGAAGTTACATTTCATATGGTGAGATGAGTAAGATTATTTTGAAAATGAATGGATGGATGAAATAAATGTTTATCATGGTTCTTCTTCTTTGTTCTTTGTAAACACTTTAAGTTTGAAGAGTTTCTTGAAGTGGATCATATTAGTACATTGTTTGATTGCTTTGCTTAATCCATTCCATCATTTAATTCCACATACTGATATACTGAAGGTCTTAAGTATTGTACGTGCATACAAATGTTTTAAATTACATTTTTTAGAATAATTGTTGTATATTCTTGGGTAGCAGGTTATAGTTTGCTTTGTGTATAATTTTAGCTGTTTGTAAATTCAGTAGTGTGAATTATTGATTAGAAATCGAACATAACAGAACCTGTTTACGACCTTCTAAATACGCATGTTAACATTATGAGATCCCTACAGACATGAAATAACACCTTTTAGTCACATTTACACTTTTAATTGAACACAGCGATGCCGCTGAGGCTGAGCCAATCGGTGGCCACGATACTGAACAGCGAGCTCTGTTTGGTTTGTTGTCATCTAATGGCCTATCCTCTGGTAATTTTGATATGTTTTTGTTTTTTTGGCCATTTTAATACTTTAAGAATGCTAATTTAAAGCCACAAAGTACGTAGGATTATCTAAAAAAGAAAACAACAACAATAAGCGCTATAGAATTGTGACGTGGCGAAGGACGACTTGCACTGTATAGTTGTGTCGAATATTAAGTGATAGTATCATATTTGATAACCAAGTTAATAATCAAGCAAGACACTATTTACTACATGGTAACAGGCACAGTAGTACCTCAACTTAAGAGCTAAATCGGTTCTGTGACGGAGCTCTTAACTCAAAACACTTGTATCTCAAATCAACGTCACTGATTGAAATGAATGTTATTGGTGCTTGGTCCCCAAAACAGCACAACTTAAACATGTAATTTGCCTTTTAGGAACACAAGCACATTTTAGTTAAGAAATATCCTATAAAACAATACAATATAATGTATTACAAACTATTGTTTTATTAAGTATTGTAAGAACAATGTACAACATTTACCTTGGAGAGTGGACTTTTACGGTAGCTCCATCCAGCTGGTTCTCCGTCAAACACACCATCGTCAGCTTTTCCATATTTTCATGGCTGCCGCTTAGATACTATTTTAACCTTCTTGGCTGGCGACAGTCTCATTCTGCCTCAGTTAGGTGCAGACTAGCAGTGCTACGCTCGGACTGCCTCGCCAAGTTTGCTTTACTTTCTATCATGTTTTGGGTGATTTATTTCTTTAATTCGATGAACGTCATCTACTTTTCCTTCTCAATACTGCCCTTCACACTCACTCTCTTCCCGCCCATGTTTAGAAAACAAAGCCATGTCCATCTTTAGCTATAAGCTAATGTAAGCAGCAGTAAGACTGGATGATTTGGGCGGATTTTATGGAAAAAACTAATTTTACAAAAAAAAAAATCAGTGGTCGATTCTTGATTCAATAAGATTCTCGCTATGTGTTATTTGTAGGGATGTCCGATAATATCGGACTGCCGATATTATCGGCCTATAAAATGCTTTAAAAATGTAATATCGGAAATTATCGGTATCTGTTTCAAAAAGTAACATTTATGACATTATAAAACACCGCTGAGTACACGGACGTAGGGAGGAGTACAGAGCACCAATTAACCTCAAAGGCACTTCCTTTGCGTGCCGGCCCAGTCACATAATATCTACGGCTTTTCACACACACAAGTGAATGCAATGCATACTTGGTCAACAGCCATACAGGTCACACTGAGGGTAGACGTATAAACAACTTTAACACTGTTACAAATATGCGCCACACTGTGAACCCACACCAAACAAGAATGACAAACACATTTCGGGAGAACATCCGCACCGTAACACAACATAACAAATACCCAGAATCCCTTGCAGCACTAACTCTTCCGGGACGCTACAATATACAACATTTACGCCTTGTTGGCATTTTTTCCCATAACTTGAGTTGATTTATTTTGGAAAACCTTGTTACATTGTTTAATGCATCCAGCGGGGCATCACAACAAAATTAGGCACAAAAATGTGTTAATTCCACGACTGTATATATCGGTATCGGTTGATATCGGTATCAGTAATTAAAGGCCTACTGAAATGATTTTTTTTTATTCAAACGGGAATAGCAGATCCATTCTATGTGTCATACTTGATCATTTCGCGATATTGCCATATTTTTGCTGAAAGGATTTAGTACAGAAAATTGACGATAAAGTTCGCAACTTTTGGTTCGCAACTTTTGCTCGCTGATAAAAAAAGCCTTGCCTGTAGCGGAAGTAGCGTGACGTCACAGGAGCTAGTATTCCTCACAATTCCCCGTTGTTTACAATGGAGCGAGAGAGATTCTGAGCGACAAAGCGACGATTACCCCATTAATTTGAGCGAGGATGAAAGATTCGTAGATGAGGAACGTTACAGTGAAGGACTTGAGAGGCAGTGATGGACGTATCTTTTTTCGCTCTGACCGTAACTTAGGTACAAGCTGGCTCATTGGATTCCACACTCTCCTTTTTCTATTGTGGATCACGGATTTGTATTTTAAACCACCTGGGATACTATATCCTCTTGAAAATGAGAGTCGAGCACGCGAAATGGACATTTAAAGTGACTTTTATCTCCACGACAATACATCGGTGACACACTTAGCTACTGAGCTAACGTGATAGCATCGTTCTCAAATGCAGATAGAAACAAAAGAAATAAACCCCTGACTGGAAGGATAGACAGAAGATCAACAATACTATTAAACCATGGACATGTAACTACACGGTTAAAAATTCTCAGCCTGGTAAGGCTTAACAATGCTGTTGCTAACGACGCTAAGGCTAATTTAGCAACTTAACAACCGGACCTCACAGAACTATGATAAAAACATTAGCGCTCCACCTACGCCAGCCAGCCCTCATCTTCCCATCAACAGCCGTGCTCACCTGCGTTCCAGCGATCGACGGCGCGACGAAGGACTTCATCCGTGGGTTTGGCGGCAAGCATCGGCTAGGTGTAGTAAGTAGTCCTTGTTGTGTTGCTGTAAGTATTGTACTTAGCCGCTAATACACCGATCGATCCCACCTACAACGTTCTTCTTTGCAGTCTCCATTGTTCATTAAACAAATTGCAAAAGATTCACCAACACAGATGTCCAGAATACTGTGGAATTTTGTCGAAGAAAACAAGAGGTTTTTGTATCGGGTCGATGGAGTCCAACCACTTCCGTGGATTTTGTGACGTCACGCGCATAAATCATATCCAAAGGAGTTTTTCAACCGGAAGTGTGGCGGGAATTTTAAAATGTCCCTTTATAAGTTAACCCGGCCGTATTGGCATGTGTTGCAATGTTAAGATTTCATCATTGATATATAAACTATCAGACTGCGTGGTCGCTAGTAGTGGCTTTCAGTAGGCCTTTAAGAGTTGGACAATATCGGAATATCGGCAAAAAAGCCGTTATCGGACATCTCTAGTTATTTGGTATAATAATTACAATGAAACGTTTTCAAAACAAGTTACAGGTTAGAAAAGCTCCTACTGGTTGCATGTAGAAGGCCTGAAAACATATTTTAACCAGCGCCCCCCACGGGAATAAGCGGTAGAAAATGGATGGATGGAGGGATTCTTAAAAAACAAACAAACTGTTATTATTGATTTTGGAAAATTATGAGAATAGGATTGAATAAGAATCACGATTTGGATGTAAATTGATTTTTGGTGCACCCCTACTGTTTGTCCATTCCCGGCAACATGCTGTCAAAAACACTAAATTTGATTTAAAACATTTCCAGAGTCTACATAAAAAATATAATAATCAAATGCATTGGCAATTGTGTATTAATATAATGATGCTAATTTTTATACATTTATGATCGTATATTTCGCTACAAGTGGCCGTGAATGAAAACGAGTTTGACACCCCTGGTATACAGTGACGGAGCAGGAAAGGGCTAGATATACGTTTGCTGTAAAACATTTCCCATAAAGCGCCCTGCCATTTCTAAAAACAGACTTTTTACAGACCAGAGGGTGACATGTTGTCCTTTGCGCAGGGAGCCGGTGGATGAGGTCCTGCAGATGCCTCCTTCTTTGCTGACGTGCGGCGGCTGCCAGCAGAGCATCGGCGACCGCTTCTTCCTCAAGGCCGTGGAGCAGTACTGGCATGAGGACTGCCTCAGCTGTGACCTCTGTGGCTGTCGCCTCGGGGAGGTCGGCCGCCGGCTGTACTACAAGCTGGGAAGGAAATTATGCCGCAGAGATTACCTCAGGTAGGCGTGTTTTAAACATGTTTATTCACGTTATTGTTGTTTTTTGGGATGAACTGCATGAAGAGGAGCAGTTCCTGATGTATGCCAGTGGGGAAAAAAACGGCACTGTTTATTAGTTGTGGTGGTTAAAAAATTTAAGGATACGTTTTATTAATCATTAGAAAAATGGTCAATGATCTATGGGCAATTAGTTGCCATGTTTCACCCCTCTAAGAACTTTTGCTCACTGGCGGCCGTGATTTTTTTTTACCAATCTTGCTCAAATGTTACATGATGACATTGAACGGTGTGAGAACTTTCAAGTCAGACTTCCATCCATCCATTTTCTACCGCTTATTCCCTTCGGGGTCGCGGGCAAGTCAGACTTATGGTGGGGTTTAATGACAGCAACAATATGTAGTGTTTTTGTCAGACAAATAATAGCAACACTGTTTGGACAATTGTTGTGTGTGCAGCCGTTCAAGATGGATAAGCGGTATGGAATTAGATGGATGAAAGTAAATCATTTAGTATACATTACATCAGGGGTCTCAAACTCAATTTACCTGGGGGCCACAGGATGCAGAAACTGGGTGAGGCTGGGCCGCAAGAAAAGATTTCTTAAAAAAATCTAACATGCACTTTTTTAATGAAATCACCTTCATTGAATGGCTATCCCACCCTAGCAACATACTTGCCAACCCATCACAAACATATCTAATAAAGCACATTGGGAACTTTCAAGTTACACAATTTTCTCACCTTAACTTTCAAACAATTGATTTAATACCATCGATTTCTAAAGCTTTTGAAGGCTAAAAACACGATAAGTGAGGAGCGTTCACTGTCTAATCCGGGAGGCTCTTAAAGTAGCAGTAGTAGTCAGTGGTCCCCAACCACCGGGCCGCACAAAAATAAAAATAACAATTAAAAAAAAAAAAAAAATTATTAAATCAACATAAAAAACACAATATATACATTATATATCAATATAGATCAATACGGTATGCAGGGATACAGTCCGTAAGCACACATGATTGTACTTCTTTATGAAAAATAAAAAAATAAAAAAAAATAAACACCCCCCCGTCCAGAAGTAGTAGGGTAGTTTCCCATCATGCATTGCGACTTTACCAAACGCTTTTCAAAATAAAACCTTATAACAATACATTAACCTCTTAAGGCCCAAGCTCTTTGTTTGCATGCTTTTATTTCTCTTTGCCATTTGGGCTTATTGGACCCTAATTAGAATAAAAACTAAGAATCATATTTTGATATGATGTACTTAGTCCATAAGTACACAAACGTGTACTTCATGTTTAGTGACATGCTAATTCTTATTTTTACACTTTTCCCCAATTTCCATTGCATGTTATACTCTTCTGACACCACCAGATGGCAGTATAAGTGTCCACATAAGCGGCCATAAGACCCCAATTCAGTAGTGTACACAATTTTGGAAATAAGAGCTAAAAGGTGCTGTCCACGCATGTGGCCACTAAGCCTTTAGAGGTGTTAATCTGCTTCCTGTCAGGAAAACATGCAGGGCAGAACATAAATTGGCAAACTTAATAAAATCCAAATTATTTTAGCTTTGTAAATATTGAGTACAAAGTTTTAGGGGAAAATATGAATTGTTGGTATGTGGTTACTACGACTTACAGTAGGCTAGGAGAGTTCAATCTTTCACAAATAAATACAGAGTCGTGAAAAAAAATCTAATTACATGATTGTTGGTGTGACAAAATATTAGAAATAACTTGCGGTATGATGTTTATGTTCAGACAATTTTGTAGAGATTGCGACCGCATAATTCATCTTGATTGAAATATTTATATAAAGCTATGTGTTCCTTTTTTGTTGTTGTAAAATTACATAAAAATGTTTGTTTCCCCAAAGGCTTTTTGGCCAGGATGGTCTGTGCGCTTCCTGCGAGAAGAGGATAAGAGCGTTTGAGATGACCATGCGTGTGAGGGACAAGGTCTACCACCTGGAATGCTTCAAGTGCGCTGCCTGCCAGAAGCACTTCTGCGTGGGAGACCGCTACTTGCTCATCAACTCAGACATCGTCTGCGAGCAGGACATCTTTGAGTGGACTAAACTCAACAACAACAATATGGTGTAGGAAGGAAATCACTAGACTTTTTTTTGTGAAGACATCTTTGATACACTTTTTCTAGCACCAGGCGGACGTCAAACTGCACCTCCTATTCCCATCAAGACCAGAGACAACTAAGACCTCTCCTCACCTCAGGCCTCATTGATGCAAAGCTGATAAACATGCAATAACATGTGCACATAACAATAATGTGTCGCTCGGATTGGGAGTCAGAGCATTTGGAGAGACGTTATAGTTCAGGAGGACTACATTAACGAAACACATACCAGCTAAAACATGTATTTGTACCAATTGGGGTGTCTTGATCGGATATTTGTAGCAACTCTCGGGCCGATATCAACAAAAGAACAAGTATCGGTTGATAACGGACATATAAAATCTCTGATACAAGCACTCCGGCAGCGTGTTTATTTATGCAAAACTTGACAGCCTCTTAACATCCAAATGTTAAGCACACAAGGTTGATATTTTCTTGTATTTTAGTCAAGTCATGGACAAAAAGGTAAACATGGTAGGCGAAAAGCTACTAGCAGCTACACAACAGCTAACCACAAAATAGCACACAAGCTAGTGTTTTTAATTGAACAATATTGCAGTCTACAACAGCACATTTGTCAGTATAAACAAGTATCAAATCAGTATAGTTGTATATCACCTACACATACAAAGACTCCAAGTTTGAAGCGTATTTGATAGTATCCAGTACCAAACGTGTCCGCATCATTCAACTTACTGTATCATGCCCTCAATTAAATGAATTATTGTGACCACTAGGTGTCCCAAAAACACAAATAAACTCTCCGCTTCACAAGTGTAACTCTGTCATAAGGTTAATGTTTTCATACCCACGTTTGTTGTGTTTTTGTAATTTCGCTCGATCATACTTTTTCTAACATTCCACCCTAGAAAACAAGGAGTATGCAATTTTATGCCGTACTGTTAGTCATTTTCATACTCACCATTGTTTTGTTTGACTAATTTCACTTGATCAAACCTTTTCTACAAAATAGTAAAAGTATGTACCGTATTTTTCGGACTATAAGTCGCATTTTTTTCATAGTTTGGCCAGACTTATACTCAGGAGCGACTTATGTGTGAAATGATAAACACATTACCGTAAAATATCAAATATTATTGATGTCATTGACGTAAGAGACTAGACGTATAAGATTTCATGGGATTTAGCGATTAAGAGTGACAGATTGTTTGGTAAACGTATAGCATGTTCTATATGTTATAGTTATTTGAATGACTCTTACCATAATATGTTACGTTAACATACCAGTTGGTTATTTATGCTTCATATGACGTACACTTATTCAGCCTGTTCACTATTCTTGATTTATTTTAAATTGCCTTTCAAATGTCTATTCTTGGTGTTGGCTTTTATCAAATACATTTCCCAAAAAAATGCGACTTATACACCAGTGTGACTTATATATGTTTTTTTCCTTCTTTATTATGTATTTTCGGCCGGTGCGACTTATACTCCGGAGCGATTTATACTCCGAAAAATACGGTACGAAATTAGTGCTTATACCGTATGGGATTACTATCGGCATTGGCCAGCAACACTCAATCTGTATCGAGTTGGAAGTGAAAGAGTCATATCGAGACACCCCTAGGACCAATATTTGCACGAAAATACACAATTTTTGGAGTGTACATTTCTTTAATATGATTTAAAAAATGCTTGATCATGTGCTACATTAATTTTAAATAAGAACGTATCTGGTGTCTGTTATCAAAGAATTGCACATTTTTGACAGTTTAATATGGTGTCCCCTTCAATTCCTTCAGTTATTCATCTTTTGAAATGACTCATTTATTGAGCATCCCCACCCTTTTAGGCACTTCATTTAATTTCACCATTTATGCAATAAACAGTCATTTGAAGGAACGCTGATTCAGTTCTCAAGTATGTTAGCTGCATTCAGTCAAAGCATACATTTTGGCACTCTGTCTTATACATCTCTTATATACATAAGGAGGCAGCATGGAGGATGCTGTGTTTACTGCTCGTGCCACACAATAAGAAAGACCTTGGTTCAATTCCCGGGCTCGGGGTCTTTGTGTGTGGAGTTTGCATGTTCTCCCCGTGACTGCGGCTTCCTCCCACCTCCAAAAAACATGCACCTGGAGATAGGTTGATTGGCAACACTAAATTGGCCCTAGTGTGTGAATGTTGTCTTTATGTGCCATGAGGTGGCAACTTACCCGTACTTGTTCATTTATCTGTACCGTTTTAGCCACAAAAGGGGTGGATTAAGCTTTATCATAGCAGGAGTCTCAATCTTCTTTCTTGTGACAGCTGCTTCTACGAAATGAAAATGGCAGAGATACTAATTTTTGTAACTTTTCATAGCTTATTTAAACTAACTATTAAACTGAATTAGCTTATGTTGTCAGAACATGAACAAAATGTTATTATCCACACCCGTATTTTGTATTAAAACTAAAAATATATATTTTGTTAATCTCCATCTTGTATTTGAGAATACATTTCGTTCTGGTGTATCTCACATGATGAAATGAAAACATGAATGCTGTGAAATAATGTTCAATATTACATATTTTACTGACTGACACACTGAAGATCAGACAAACACTTGACGTTTGTTAAAGCTGTCTCACATTTTTCATGAAAATATAAGATGTTATGTCACTTATTGGTATGTGAACCATTGTACGCACACAGAACCAGTGAAGTTGGCACGTTGTGTAAATGGTAAATAAAAACAGAATACAATGATTAGCAAATCCTTTTCAATTGAAGAGACTGCAAAGACAAGATACTTAACGTTCGAACTGGTAAACTTTGTTATTTTTTGCAAATATTAGCTCATTTAGAATTTGATGCCTGCAACAGGTTTCAAAAAAGCTGGCACAAGTGGCAAAAAAAGAGTGAGAAAGTTGAGGAATGCTCATCAAACACTTATTTGGAACACCCCACAGGTGAACAGGCTAATTGGGAACAGGTGGGTGCCATGATTGGGTATAAAAGCAGCTTCCATGAAATGCTCAGTCATTCACAAACAAGGATGGGGCGAGGGTCACCACTTTGTCAACAAATGCCTGAGCAAATTGTTTAAGAACAACATTTCTCAACCAGCTATTGCAAGGAATTAAAGGATTTCAACATCTACGCTCCGTAATATCATCAAAAGGTTCAGAGAATCCGGAGAAATCACTGCATGTAAGCAGCAAGGCTGAAAACCAACATTGAATGCCCGTAACCTTCAATCCCCGGGCGGTACTGCTTTAAAAAAGCGACATCACCAACATCACCAGGATATCACCACATGGGCTCAAGAACAGTTCAGAAAACCACTGTCAGTAACTACAATTTGTCGCTACATCTGTAAGTGCAAGTTAAAACTCTACTATGCAAGGCGAAAGCCATTTATCAACAACACCCAGAAACGCTGCTGGCTTCGCTGGGCCCGAGCTCATCTAAGATGGACTGATACAAAGTGGAAAAGTGTTCTGTGGTCTGACGAGTCCACATTTCAAATTGTTTTTGGAAACTGTGGACGTTGTGTCCTCCGGACCAAAGAGGAAAAGAACCATCCGGATTGTTCTAGGTGCAAAGTGTAAAAGGCAGCATGTGTGATGGTATGGGGGTGTATTAGTGCCCAAGACATGGGTAACTTACACATCTGTGAAGGCACCAATAAAGCTGAAAGGTTTTGGAGCAACATATGTTGCCATCCAAGCAACGTTATCATGGACGCCCCTGCTTATTTCAGCAAGACAATGCCAAGCCACGTGTTACAACAGCGTGGCTTCATAGTAAAAGAGTGCGGGTACTAGACTGGCCTACCTGTAGTCCAGACCTGTCTCCCATTGAAAATGTGTGGTGCATTATGAAGCCTAAAATAGCACAAGGGAGACCCCCGGACTGTTGAACAACTTAAGCTGTACATCAAGCAAGAATGGGAAATAATTCCACTTCAAAAATGTGTCTCCTCACTTCCCAAATGTTTACAGAGTATTGTTAAAAGGAAAGGCCATGCAACCCAGTGGTAAAAAATGCCCCTAGGACAAACATTTTTGCAATGTGTTCCTGCCATTAAATTCTAACTTTTTGATTATTAAAAAATAAAAATAAAAAGAAGTTTCTCAGTTCGAACATTAAATATCTTGTCTTTGCAGTCTATTCAATTAAATATAAGTTGAAGAGGATCATTGTATTTTTTTTTCATTTAGGATTTACTTCACTACTTCTGGGTTTTGTAAATGTAACTGATTGAACATTAAAATGGCAAGTTTAATTTTCCCTCCGATCAATAACAAGCATGTAGCGAGGTGGGATGGAGCCATGTTCCTCGCTGACAACACTACAGTGGCGCCATTTCAGAAAAAAAAATCCGTTGTAGGTTAAAAATTGATTGTTACATTACGGGTATTTATAGTATAGTAACAGATGTTGACAGAGATTTTTTTAAGACAGTGGTGTCCAAACCGCATACAGAAAAATTGAAGATTTGAAACATTTTGAAAATAAAACTAAAACCAATACAATGAAGGTTAATTTGAACACAACATCCACATTTTAGCTTTGTTTTACAGGTAAACTGTAAACCTGTAGCTTTGTTTTACAGGTAAACAAAGCTAATTAGTGTCATGACCTGCAGTCTTGTTTTGTGCTAGGAGTGCTGAGCGTTACACACCAGCCTCTGTTTGGTGATTAGGACACACCTGCTGCCAATTCCAATCAATCTCTTTTGTGGAGGAGGGTAGTGTCTGTTTCTCAGCACCTCTATTGTGATTTCCCTATCAAATAAATAAATATTTATTTTTAAAATGTTTTTAAAAAATGTTAATTTGTTTTTAATAGTGCATGACCTGTTCACACTTAAATCACTGCAGTAGCAAACAGTACAGTCCATAGGGTCAGATAAACGACTAAAACATAAATCTCACACCACTGCACACGGTCAGGATCTCCTTAACTGACTGCAAGCGATGGTAATTAAAGGCCTACTGAAAGCCACTACTACCGACCACGCAGTCTGATAGTTTATACATCAATGATGAAATATTAACATTGCAACACATGCCAATACGGCCGCGTTAACTTATAAAGTGACATTTTAAATTTCCCGCTAAACTTCCGGTTGAAAACGTCTATGTATGATGACGTATGCGCGTGACGTCAATGGTTGAAACGGAAGTATTCGGACACCATTGTATCCAATACAAAAAGCTGTTTATCGCAAAATTCCACAGTATTCTGGACATCTGTGTTGGCGAATCTTTTGCAATTTGTTTGATGAACAATGGAGACTGCAAAGAAGAAAGCTGTAGGTGGGATCGGTGTATTAGCGGCTGGCTGCAGCAACACAACCAGGAGGACTTTGACTTGGATAGCAGACGCGCTATCCGACGCTAGCCGCCAAATGCATCGATGATCGGGTGAAGTCCTTCGTCGCTCCGTCGATCGCTGGAACGCAGGTGAGCACGGGTGTTGAGCAGATGAGGGCTGGCTGGCGTAGGTGGATAGCTAATGTTTTTAGCATAGCTCTGTGAGGTCCCGTAGCTAAGTTAGCTTCAATGGCGTCGTTAGCAACAGCATTGTTAAGCTTCGCCAGGCTGGAAAGCATTAACCGTGTAGTTACATGTCCATGGTTTAATAGTATTGTTGATTTTCTGTCTATCCTTCCAGTCAGGGGTTTATTTCTTTTGTTTCTATCTGCAGTTAAGCCCGATGCTATTACGTTAGCTCCGTAGCTAAAGTGCTTAGCCGATGTATTGTCGTGGAGATAAAAGTCACCGTGAATGTCCATTTCGCGTTCTCTACTCTCATTTTCAAGAGGATATATTATCCGAGGTGGTTTAAAATACAAATCCATGATCCACAATAGAAAAAGGAGAGAGTGTGGAACCCAATGAGCCAGCTTGTACCTAAGTTACGGTCAGAGTGAAAAAAGATACGTCCTGCACTGCACTCTAGTCCTTCACTCTCACGTTCCTCACCCACGAATCTTTCACCCTCGCTCAAATTAATGGGGTAATTGTCGCTTTCTCGGTCCAAATCTCTCTCGCTGCTGGTTTAAACAATGGGGAAATGTGAGGAGCCTTTCAACCTGTGACGTCACGCTACTTCCGCTACAGGCAAGGCTTTTTTTTATCAGCGACCAAAAGTTGCGAACTTTATTGTCGATGATCTCTACTAAGTCCTTTCAGCAAAAATATGGCAATATCGCAAAATGATCAAGTATGACACATAGAATGGATCTGCTATCCCCGTTGAAATTAAAAAAAATCATTTCAGTAGGCCTTTAAATCAACGCTGTATTAGCAACAGACGCAAATTAATATAATTAATGGCAAAATCTCTGCACACAGATGTTACCATGAGGAACTACTGTAGCACCACAGTTATTGCTTATGCTCACACATATGTGCACTAATCCCAGTATGAAGCAAAAAGGCATGCAGTAAGTGTGCCAGACTGCATTAACACCGGTGACCCTCGCTGATGTGCAATTAATCTGATTTGATGTGGAAAAATACAGTAGATCATGTACACCTTAGGGTTGTGATTTTCACACGTGAAAATGTTGCATGGTAGTTAATAAGGAATTATTGGGATTGCATTGAAAACGTTTAAAAAAATGCAAGGTGTGTATGTAACATATTTTCAACATTCAGTTTTTTAGTTGTTCAATGAACATCTTTTTAAATGTGTTTTGCATAGAACTTGCAGACCATTGTCAATTCATCATAATGGACTCTGATGGGGCAAGTGGACCTCTGGGAAATGTATGTAAAAATGCAGAAAGTAAACAGAAGAACTTACAGCCACATTCTGAACCGTTTTATAGCATGAATAAAAAAATTAAAAACCCTGAGGTAAAATGAAAAGCACATATCTCCAGATTGTATTTATGTCAGGCTTGTTACTGACAGTTTGGTTATGTTTGGGTTTTCCTCTGTGTTTGTGTTTATTTCCTGTCAGCGCTCTTATTTTGGTTACATTTCCTGCATGTCTCCCTGAGCGCTCGTTTCCCTCACCTATCCCTGATTGGCAGCCTGGCACACCTGGTTGCAATTGCCAATCAGGCTACTATTTATGCCTGCCTCGCCCTCCAGTCAGGGCTCGATGATTGTATCCTGTTTCTTGTCTCCCGGTTCCCGTTTTCCCTGCGTGTGCACTTACCAGTTGCCCTATTTGTTTTTTGACATTAAAGTCATGTTTTCCTGCGCTATGCCTGCCATTTCTGCATCTTGGGGTTCGTCACCAGCAGTTCCTGACTATTTAGACTCAAAAATAAAATCTGAATTGTGAAGTAAAATAACTTTTTTTGGGGTATACAAGTAAAAACATATTATTTTGACAAGGTCATGATAGCATGTTATTGTCAGCGTGATGTATTGTGAGGACTGTACTATAATGTCAAATCAATTATGAACCGTTAAGGAATTCCTACATGTCCTAAATGCAGGGCCATCAAAGTGGAAGGGTAAGTGGGGATGAAAGTTTGAATATATATCAAAAAAAATATGCATCTATCCATCTTCTGCTTATCTAAAGTCAGGTCGCGGGGGCAGCAGCCTAAGCAGAGAAGCCCAGACCGCCCTCTCCCCAGCCACTTCGTCCAGCTCTTTTCTTGTTTTGGGGGTAAAACTGTATAAAGAGACAAAATATGTCAAATGAACACTACTAAGTAACTACATTTGCATAAATGTTTGCTGCATAACATCTTTTCACACATACAAACACAGACCATACAATATCATGTAAACTGTCCTAATAAACCAGGGTGTCAAACGTAGAGCTTTGCTAAGTATAAAAATGAGCCGACATTTTTGAATGAAAGAAACCACTGTTCTAAATGTGTCCACTAGATGTCGCAATAGCAATTCCTTGTTTCTTTGTAGATGATGCTACATATGTAAAAATAAATAAACCACGTTAGTGCACCAGTTGAGGAAAATGAGCAGACTACATGAATAACATCCTGTAATTTGATTTTGATATGTTTTTATCTTGATACATTGAAAATGAACACCAATGAGTTGACTGATGAACATTATCACAATGTATTCAGAAAGTATAAATAACGACAAATAAAGATAGACCGCAACCGCAATATGTAAGTGTAAAAAAAACAACCCAAAACATTATGATTTGTACATTTTCAGAATGTGGTTCTATTTTTAAACAAACAAAACAATCTGAAGTTGTCTTTATTTTTAAATTATCGTGCCGTGATTTTACCAGTCCGGCCCACTTGGGAGTAGATTTTTCTCCATGTGGCCCCCACATCTAAAAATGACTTTGACACCCTTGTCATAAACTGATGTAAGTATATAAGTGAATTGTGAAGTTAATTATATTTATATA
The DNA here is from genome assembly GCF_033978785.1 of Entelurus aequoreus. Taxonomy (NCBI): domain Eukaryota; kingdom Metazoa; phylum Chordata; class Actinopteri; order Syngnathiformes; family Syngnathidae; genus Entelurus; species Entelurus aequoreus. The sequence goes on along the minus strand of NC_084754.1, from coordinate 1,131,847 downwards.
GCACTTTTACATAGTGAAACCCAATATTGAAGATACATTTAAACCAGTGTGGGTGGCACTGGGAGCAGGTGGGTAAAGTGTCTTGCCCAAGGACACAACGGCAGTGACTAGGATGGCGGAAGCGGGGATAAAACCTGGAACCCTGAAGTTGCTGGCACGGCCACTCTACCCATAGACATTACTTAAGTAGACACAGCATTGGCTGCTGTGACGCGAGAAATGGGGCCGCCATCTTGAAGTGGTGATGAGGAGCCGACGAGCAGCCTAAACTGACAGTTGACAGGTAGAAAACAAAGATGGTGTTCAGCGTTTTCCTGCTCAAATGAGGGGACTGTTGAAAATGGGAATCGGGGGATTACATTTCACAAGTAAGATTTAACATTGGTTGTATTTTGTGAAAACAATATTACCACAGAGTTGAGAAGGAGCAAAGATCTTCAATAGTACTGAAATTGTAGTCGCTAGCAAACAAGAGTATGACTATAATAGAATTGCTTGTCAATGAAATGTATTAAATTTATAAATGTGATACTTTAATAACATAAAGTTGAAATAAATGATGAAGATAAAGATTTTAAAAGCCAACAGGGGTAAAAGTTAGGACCACAGTCTAGATTGTGTAGCTAACTAGACAATCAGATGGACAGTGGCTATGCAGTATTATACAAGTCTAAATTTAGTCTAGCTTTCCAACTCAATTTTTATGTAGGATATACACATGTATATATAACCTAATCATAGTTTATTTGAACTTAAAAATACAAGTCTAAATTTAGTCTAGCTTTCCAACTCAATGTTTATGCAGGATATACACATGTATATATAACCTAATCATATTGTTTATTTGAACTTAAAAATAGCTGACTGTTTTTTTCCCCCTTCTCTGGGATTATAGGCCCAGTTTTGATCTCGGACATCTGGTCACTTATAGCTTATAAGAATATTCTATTACTGTTAAGCAAACTATCGCTATACATATCCTACCAAGTCAGACCTACACTGTTACAATGCCCATTTCTCTGATGATGCAATTGTTGATGACTGAAGTGCTGATATCAACCAAACCCTCCTCATCCCACCCCCCGGATTGTAAATAATGTAAATAACTCAATGTATATACTCTGATGATTAACTTGTGTGATGACTGTATTATGATGATAGCATATATTTGTACCATGAATTGATTTACGTGCACCCCGACTTAAACAAATTGAAAAACGTATTCGGGTGTTACCATTTAGTGGTCAATTGTACGGAATATGTACTGAACTGTGCAATCTGCTAATAAAAGTTTCAATCAATCAAATAATAAAACACGCCAAAACATGTGTCCTTTATCATAGCTACACGTATGACAAAAAAACGCGTGAAAATCAGTGGTATTCAGTGAGGTAAGATGAATTAAATGCACTGACAGTTCATTGCTGCTGCCAAATGAATTGCACTGACTGGAACGGATCACCACTCCAAGATGGCGGCCCCGCGTCTCGTCAGCGCCAGTAGCGCTCGACTATGTCTATGACTACTAACCGAGCTATACCGCCCCTATATAGCCCATGTATCGTTGAAAATCTACACATGAATAAGATTTACATGTGGAATGGTTGCAAACAACACGGGATAAGAGACATGATATTATATTACTGAGAAGGAGAGACGCAAACATTGCACACTCCCTTCGAGGAGTGAGCTAGCGAGCAAAGAAGCTACATGCTAAGTAGCGACGAGCTAAAACAGAAGCTATCGTCGCACAGAACTATTTCCACATTTACACTCGCACACAAAGTCTACACGACACTCATAAAACAGACACAGTACTTACAATGTTTCCAAGGCACTTCGTGGGAGGAAACAACAAACAAAGGGCTGAAAGACATAAATATGTCTGGTGTGTAAACTAGTGAGCGTCTGACTGCCGCGCGGCGACTACCGGAAACTAGAGGAGGGAGCAACTCGCCTTCAAAATAAAGGTCCCTTCTCATTACCTGATTGATTGATTGATTGAAACGTTTATTAGTAGATTGCACAGTACAGTACATATTCCGTACAATTGACCACTAAATGGTAACACCCGAATACGTTTTTCAACTTGTTTAAGTCGGGGTCCACGTTAATCAATTCATGGTAATGTTACATCACACTATGCATAAAGTTTTTTCATGCAACAACTTTGACTTTTTACCTACTGTTTTTTTTTTTTTAATATGTCACAAAATGATAATATATCTAAATATATTACAGTGCGATTAGCAAGAATAATGATGGGTTTTCCTGTGTTCTATGTTTATTTTCTGGTCAGCGCTATTTTGGTTCCATTTCCTGTCTGGCTCCCTGAGCGCTGTTTCCCCTCACCTGTCCCTGATTGGCAACCTGAGCACACCTGGTCTTGGTTGCCAATTAGTCTACTTGACTTTTTCCACATTTTGTTATTCCAAAATGGAATATATTGATTTTCCCCTCAAAATTCTACAAACAATACCCCGTAACGACAATGTGAAAACAATGTTTTTATTTATTTAAATTATAGAACATAACACAATTGCACGTACACAAGTATTCACAGCCCTTGCTCAATACTTTCTTGACGCATCTCTGGCAGAAATGACAGCAGTGGCCTGGCCTTCACGCCAAATACTTCAACAATGTTACGTCACACTATGCATAAAGTTTTTTCATACAACAACTTTGACTTTTTACCTACTGTTTTTAAAAAAATTAAAAAAAGTCACAAAATAATAATACATTTAAATATATTACAGTGCGATTAGCAAGAATAATGACGGGTTTTCCTGTGTTCTATGTTTATTTTCTGGGTCAGCGCTCTTATTTTGGTTCTATTTCCTGTCTGGCTCCCTGAGCGTTGTTTCCCCTCACCTGTCCCTGATTGGCAACCTGAGCACACCTGGTCTTGGTTGCCAATTAGTCTACTTGACTTTTTCCACATTTTGTTATTCCAAAATGGAATATATTGATTTTCCCCTCAAAATTCTACAAACAACACCCCGTAATGACAATGTGAAAACAATGTATTTATTTATTTAAATTATAGAAAATTGCACGTACACAAGTATTCACAGCCCTTGCTCAATAGTTTGACGCACCTCTGGCAGAAATGACAGCAGTGGCCTGGCCTTCACGCCAAATACTTCAATAATGTTACATCACACTATGCATAAAGTTTTTTCATACAACAACTTTGACTTTTTACCTACTGTTTTTTTTTTAATATGTCACAAAATGATAATATATTTAAATATATTACAGTGCGATTAGCAAAGATAATGATGGGTTTCCTGTGTTCTGTGTTTATTTTCTGGTCAGCGCTCTTATTTTGGTTCCATTTCCTGTCTGGCTCTCTGACCGCTTATTCCCCTCACCTGTCCCTGATTGGCAACCTGAGCACACCTGGTCTTGGTTGCCAATTAGTCTATTTGACTTTTTCCACATTTTGTTATTCCAAAATGGAATATATTGATTTTTCCCTCAAAATTCTACAAACAACACCCCATAAGGACAATGTGAAAACAATGTTTTTATTTATTTAAATGATAGAAAATAACAAAATTGCACGTACACAAGTATTCACAGCCCTTTCTTGGCGCACCTCTGGCAGAAATGACAGCAGTGGCCTGGCATTCATGCCAAATACTTCAATGTTTGTCTCATCAGACAAAATAATTTAGTTTCTCCTGGTCTGAATTTTTTTTTTTTTTTTTTTTTTTTTTTTTAAATTCAGACCAGGAGAAACTAAATTATTTTGTCTGATGAGACAAAGAGAAAGTCTTTCAGGTGCATGTCAGGCAAACGTTCTACGAAAAAAATGGCTCCCGTCTGGCCACTCTACAGGTTCTCCTCTCTCCACAGAGGAATGCTGTAGCTCTGACCATCGGGTTCTTGGTCATCTCCCTTTTTTTCCTGAGGTGGTATTTAATGAAAAAAGTTTGAGAAACACAGATCTAGACCACAAGGAGTTGTTTTAAATGTAGATCAAAATCAGAGGTCCACTTTAATAAAATCTCATGCGATGTTACTAGAAAATAAGCCTTAAAAATTGTAACTTTTGCTGCAACAATCACAAAAAAATAGCCTGCAAAATCCTGTAAGTGCTTAATAATAAATGGTCACCAAACAGCAATGTGTCAAAATGGAGTGATTTTGTGTAAATGTCCATTATAGACTTGTTGTGTCCTACACATGAAACTGAGATAATGGCTGCACATAATTCTCAGAGTAGACAATGCTCATGCAAACAAAGATCAGATCCACCAGACAGAGACGGACGGGAGGAAGAAGCACTTTGCTGAGGATTGTGAAGGATTAATGTCGTTTCAAAAGGGATGATCTCCCACTGGATGTGAATATTCTGTAAAACGTCACATAATCCCTTTAACATTGAAAGTAAACGGCGGTTGGGGGAAATTTGACCTTGCCCTCTGGAAGGTTGACTCTGTCCATGCGTCTTACATAATGTGCATCATGGTGGGAGGGCACGAGTTCAAGCAGCAACGGCAGGTTTAATCAACGTTGTCTCCACCTGATGCAGGTGACGTGTGAAGGAGGTTGATCATGTGTGTCCCAGATTGATACAGAATGAAGATCTGTGGAGGGCCCCTGAACGCATCTGTACGTCCTGGGAAGTCACGCTCCACCGCGGGAAAGGGCACAAGTTCACAGGGGGGGGAGGAAATATAGCATGAAACACTAATCAGCTTGTTTCAACTGATCCCATTAGAGTTGTCACCAATATTTTGGTACCGGTACCAAAAGGTATTTCGATACTTTTTCTAAATAAAGGGGACCACACAAAAATGGCATTATTGGCTTTATTTGAACAAAAATCTTACATTAAACATCTGTTTCTTATTAAAATCGAAGAACAATTTTGTCCTAAAATAAAATAGTGAACATACTAGATAACTTGTCTTTTAGTAGTAAGTAAACAAACAAAGGCTCCTAATTAGTCTGCTGACGTATGCAGTAACACAGTGGTTCTCAACCTTTTTTCAGTCATGTACCCCCTGTGAACATTTTTTTAATTCAAGTACCCCCTAATGAGAGCAAAAAAGAGATAAAGAAGTAAAATACAGCACTATGTCATCAGTTTCTGATTTATTAAATTGTATAACAGTGCAAAATATTGCTCATTTGTTGTGGTCTTTCTTGAACTATATGGAAAAAAAGATATAAAAATAATTAAAAACTTGTTGAATAATAAACAAGTGATTCAATTATAAATAAATATTTCTACACATAGAAGTAATCATCAACTTAAAGTGCCCTCTTTGGGGATTGTGATAGAGATCCATCTGGATTCATCAACTTCATTCTAAACATTTCTTCACAAAAAAATCAATCTTTAACATCAATATTTATGGAACATGTGCACAAAAAATCTAGCTGTCAACACTGAATATTGCATTGTTGCATTGTAATGAATGGAATAGCCTACTTGATTTCATGTTCAGTTCATGAACTTACATTCATATTTTGTTGAAGTATTATTCAATAAATATATTTATAAAGGATTTTTGAATTGTTGCTATTTTTAGAATTAAAAAAAAAAATCTCACATACCCCGTGGCATACCTTCAAGTACCCCCAGGAGTACGCATACCCCCATTTGAGAACCACTGCAGTAACATATTGTGTCATTTATACACCTATTATTTTTTATTTTGTCAAAATTATAAAGGACAAGCTGTAAAAATTTATTAAAGGCCCAAGCTGTTTGTTCACATGCTTTTTTTTTAATTTCTCTTTGCTATTTGGGCTTATTGGACCCTAATTAGAATAAAAACTATGAATCATCTTTTGATATGATGTACTTAGTCCATAAGTACACAAACATGTACTTCATGTTTAGTGACATGCTAATTCTTGTTTTTACACTTTTTCCCCCCCAAATTCCATTGTATGTTATACTCATCTGACACCACCAGATGGCAGTATAAGTGTCCACATAAGTGGCCATAAGACCCCAATTCGGTCGTGTACACAATTTTGGAAATAAGAGCTAAAAGGTGCTGTCCACGCATGTGGCCACTAAGCCTTTAGAGGTTTTAATCCACTTGTACATTTACGGTTAATATCTTCTTATTTTCTGTTTTAACATGTTCTATCTACACTTCTATTAAAATTTAATAATCACTTATTCTTCTCTTGTTTGGATACTTTACATTAGTTTTGGATTATATATATATATATATATATATATATATATATATATATATATATATATATATATATATATATATATATATATATATATATATATATATATATATATATATATATACACTACCGTTCTAAAGTTTGGGGTCACCCTAACAATTTAGTGGAATAGCCTTCATTTCTAAGAACAAGAATTGACTGTCGAGTTTCAGATGAAAGTTCTCTTTTTCTGGCCATTTTGAGCGTTTAATTGACCCCACAAATGTGATGCTCCAGAAACTCAATCTGCTCAAAGGAAGGTCAGTTTTGTAGCTTCTGTAACGAGCTAAAGTGTTTTCAGATGTGTGAACATGATTGCACAAGGGTTTTCTAATCATCAATTAGCCTTCTGAGCCAATGAGCAAACACATTGTACCATTAGAACACTGGAGTGATAGTTGCTGGAAATGGGCCTCTATACACCTATGTAGATATTGCACCAAAAAGCAGACATTTGCAGCTAGAATAGTCATTTACCACATTAGCAATGTATAGAGTGTATTTCTTTCAAGTTAAGACTAGTTTAATGTTATCTTCATTGAAAAGTACAGTGTTTTTCCTTCAAAAATAAGGACATTTACATGTGACCCCAAACTTTTGAACGCTAGTGTATATATATATATATATATATATATATATATATATATATATATATATATATATATATATATATATATATATATATATATATATATATGTATATTGTTTATTCAATGTGAGGTTGTGACATTGATTCGACCATTGAAATTTAGTTATTTCGCAACCAATATCATACAAAACAAAATGCAACGTTGAAACAACATTCTTTTAGACAACGTTTATTCAATGTCTGGTTGGGACGTTGATTTAACCATTGAATTTTGGTCATTTTCCCAACCAATATTCTCCTACACAAATACAACGTTGAAACAACATGCTTTTTGATGACATTTTATCAATGTTAGGTTCTGACGTTGATTAGATCATTGAATTTTGGTTATTTCCCAACCAATTTTTTTTTTTCAACACAAATATAACGTTGAAACAACATGCTTTTTGACAACGTTTAATCAATGTTGAATTTCGGTTATTTCCCAACCAATATTCTACAACACAAAATGCAACGTTGAAACAACATCCTTTTAGACAACGTTTATTCAATGTCTGGTTGTGACGTGGATTTGACCATTGAAATTTGGCCATTTCCCAACCAACAACGTTGATCCAACGTTAGACATCAACGTTGTCTCAATGTGCAAATACAACTATTTTGCTACGTTGTTTCAAAGTCGGTTTCAAAGGACATGTACGTATAATCAACGTTGCATCAATGTCTTGTGCCTTGGGATGATGTTCGAAACCGGTTCTCCCGGTTGTTCGATAAGAAAAGAACCGTTCGATAAGACAAGAACCGATTCCATGGACTCGAATCCCTTTTTGAGAACCGGTTCCCGTTATTGAGGCCACTATAGTAAAGAAAAAGAGTTGGTTCTTTATTCGAATCCCTGGGAACGAATCCCGTCCCACAAGAAATGCCCTGTGGGACATCACAGGAAATGACGTAGCTCAGTCTAATGACTGAGCTACGTCATTTCCTGTGATGTCACACAAGCAGCAAAAATAATGGACCGGAAAAAAACGCCTCAAGGCATGGCTGTTCACCTATAGTGATCACAGAGACTGCTTGTTTTTGTGTTACTGTATATATTTGTTTTTCTGAAAAGTCCCACTTAATATACTTTGGGTAACAACAGTCAATATTTATTTATTGTATTTTTCTAGGGGGGTAACAGTCAATATTTATTTATTTTTTTCTCTTTTTTTCTTTTTATAAAATAAAAGTGAGCTTTTGTTAAACCGAATATTGTGTTTTTTTCCATATACAACAACCTATCTGGATTCGATAAGAGAATCGATAAGGAATCGGCTCGATAAGAGGATTCGATAATAGGCTCGAACTCGATAATTTCTTATCAAACATCATCCCTACCTGTGCCTGCTGGGTGTGCTCTCTCAGAAGAAAGGGATATAACACAGAGGTGTTTTTATGGTGAGTTCAAGGACCGCTGAACAGAGTAGGACGCACGTTCGACAATACATAATGATAACCGTGATATGGAAGTACGTCCTTAAGTGTGTGTCGTGACAACCTTTTCTGGTGGCCATTTGTTTGCCTGGAGCTCTTCAGCGAAGTGAAACTCACAACCTGTCCCCCAGTCTCTACCTCCAAATTCAGTCTGCAGATCCCCCAGCGCTGAGCCTCTGCGGCCGTGTTGATCCTGCGCGTAGACGGCCATTTTTAAAGTGCACTTTTGGAGCTCCTCGGCAGATCTCACGGTCCATAGCAAGACTGGCTTGAGGCCGCCGTGGACGGAGGCGTGCGTGAAGGACGGGTGTAGAGGCGGGAGGCAGCCCAGCACGGACGCATCCTTCAGACTGTGTGAGCAGCCTGTGAGGCTGAGGATGCTGATGGTCAGGGTTTGACCCTCTGGGGAGAAAAGCATCGTAAAACGGAGGCAGCGTGCGGGTGAGGTTTTGAAGCCGTGGTTTAACGGCACCAGTGGGATGGGTTCCTCAGGCGGGGATGGAGAGTGTGTGGGTGTGGGCTCGGAAGAAAAACTATCGCCGGTCACAGTGCAGCGCCTCTGCAGGGCCTGCCGTCTTTTGGACAGCAGTTTAGGAAACGAAGGCAGCGAAGCACGGCTGCCGCCCATGGCTTCATAAAGAGGCGGAGTTAATAGCGGCGTGCTGAGGCGGCGAAGGGAGAAAAAAGACTCCTTCCTATCACACGCTTTACTAGAGAACGACCAGGAAGTCAATCCCGGCTCAAAGGGTGCGGGGCTGGCGAAGGTGGACGGGTAGTCCAGCGTGTCTCCATCCAGCTCCTCATATTGCCACCGGGGCGACGACACGGCCGCTGGATCGGGGTCAAAGGTGACCGGCTCGGCACTTTCTTTGTCCTCACAACAGATGCGACTTCTCCAGCAGCACAGAACACATCCCAGGAGCAAAGACAGACAGAACGCCACGAGTCCCACCAGGAGAAGAATTTGAAGGTTGACTGCGGACAACAACAAAATAAGAACAGGGGTTTGGAATCACGGTACAAAGACTTGGAACAGGGCAAGTCAACAAACCCGTCTGGGGAGTGACTTTATACCGGACCGGGAGTTCAGCTCAAAACTCGTGGGACAAAACACTTGGAAGCAAATTGCTAAAAACACTCGAGTGGTCCTGTTGTGAAGGAACTTGGACCCCTAGGAACCTGGACCAGTGTAACACTTTGGCAGATCCTTGCATTGACATTTTAACCTCGCGAGCAAACACAACAAACTTGTGATTCACATAACTGAGGCGACCCTCAAGGCACCCCTTTAAGTCCTCTCCTTTTTGGTAGTTCTTGTTTTCCTAACTCTCTTGTTTACTTCAGTAGTCCATCCATCCATCCATTTGCTACCGCTTATTCCCTTTGGGGGCGCTGGAGCCTATCTCAGCTACAATCGGGCAGAAGGCGGGGTACACCCTGGACAAGTTGCCACCTCATCACAGGGCCAACACAGATAGACAGACAACATTCACAGACTAGGGCCAATTAGTGTTGCCAATCAACCTATCCCCAGGTGCATGTCTTTGGAGGTGGGAGGGGCCTATCCCCAGGTGCATGTCTTTGGAGGTGGGAGGGGCCATATCCCCAGGTGCATGTCTTTGGAGGTGGGAGGGGCCATATCCCCAGGTGCATGTCTTTGGAGGTGGGAGGGGCCATATCCCCAGGTGCATGTCTTTGGAGGTGGGAGGAAGCCGGAGTACCCGGAGGGAACCCACACAGTCACGGGGAGAACATGCAAACTCCACACAGAAAGATCTTGAGCCCGGGATTGAACCCAGGACTACTCAGGACCTTCGTATTGTGAGGCAGACGCACTAACCCCTCTCCCACCGTGCTGCCTACTTCAGTAGTGTTCAACCTATTTAGTCATACTAGCGGTGTTCCTCAAGGTTCCATTTTAGAACCTCTTTTGTTCATCAGTTGGGCCACGAGTGGGGCACATGACCGGGTCCTCCAGACCAAGGCTGTCAAACGTACGGCCCGCGGGCCTGAACAGGTTTTTTCCGGCCCGCATGATGAGTTTGGCAAGTATAAAAATTAGCTGCTCTTTTTTTTTTAACGAAAGAAACTGCTGTTCTAAATGTGTCCACTGGATGTCACAATAACAATTCTGTTAGGCAAGCAAACGAGCCTACCGGGGCCTAGCAAGAGGTACATAGTAAAGGGGGACTGTGGCTCTTCCTCCTCGACCCACATGAAACTTGAAACACACATCAACATTTGGCACTCTTCCATCCATCCATTTTCTACCGCTTGTCCCTTTCGGGGTCGTTATTTGTTGCCGTCATCATTAAACGAACAGGTTACTCATCAGTTACTCAGTACTTGAGTATTTTTTTCACAACATCCTTCTACTTGAGTAATAAATCTCTAAAGTAACAATACTCTTACTCGAGTACAATTTCTGGCTACTCTACCCACCTCGGACTAATAGTGAAGGGAAAAGTCCGGCCCCAAAGTCCCCAAGGTCCTAAACTTTCTAGAAACGACTTAGTTGAACATCCTTGACCTTACAGCAGGATCTAAGTAGTTATTGACTTTACCTTCCAGTTGTTTGGTGAAGAGCACCTGAACCAGAAGCCAGAAGAAGAGGATGACCATGATGACCTCGATCATCCCCTTGGAGCAAAAGAGCACCACCGACTGCCACAGAGGCTGACCTGGGTACTCCTCGTCATGATAAGGCATGCTGACCAAATGTCTCGCTACGAACGAGTCCGCCTCGTAAAGTTATTGTTTGGACTGCAACCAAACATCCTCAGCGTTCAGCTCTTCCTGTCAAAGCATCTTTATGTCCTTCGACCAAAGGATCTTCCCACGCCAAAGAGAAACATTTCAAAGCCAGATTATGACCGTGGTTCCTCGTGAAAGTAGGACAGTGACTTCTTCATCCGGAGTGGTTGTGATAGAATTAGTTGTAGTAGTAGAGGGTGGGGTCTGTGGGCGGTGAGCTCCATCTCATTATTAAGACACGTCTTTGGATTCTCCCCAGCTGTCCATCACCGCATGATGAATAAATCCTGCAATCCGTCCCAAATAAAACCCCACCCCACTGCCACCTATCACCGCATGTTTCTGTATCGGTTATTTCATATTTGACTTGATGATGTTGTTTGAAAAAAAAAAAAGCAATAATTTAAAGGCCTACTGAAATGAATTTTTTTTTATTTAAACGGGGATAGCAGATCTATTCTATGTGTCATACTTGATCATTTCGCGATATTGCCATATTTTTGCTGAAAGGATTTAGTATAGAACAACGACGATAAAGATTGCAACTTTTGGTATCTGATAAAAAAAAGGCTTGCACCTACCGGAAGTAGCGTGACGTAGTCAGTTGAACATATACGCAAAGTTCCCTATTGTTTACAATGATGGCCGCATGAAGTGAGAGAGATTCGGACCGAGAAAGCGACAATTTCCCCATTAATTTGAGCGAGGATGAAAGATTTGTGGATGAGTAAAGTGCAAGTGAAGGACTAGTGGGGAGTTGAAGCTATTCAGATAGGGAAGATGCTGTGAGAGCCGGGGGTGACCTGATATTCAGCTGGGAATGACTACAACAGTAAATAAACACAAGACATATATATACTCTATTAGCCACAACACAACCAGGCTTGTATTTAATATGCCACAAATTAATCCCAAAATAAAAACACCTAGGTGTTTGTTATGCTAGCTCCTAGCTCCTAGCTACTAGCTCCCGTCCATATAACCCGCCAATACAATTCAAACACCTGATCAACACACACACTCACTCAGCCCAAAGGACCGTTCACCTAACCCAAGGTTCATAAAGCTTATATATTTACCCAAAGTTACGTACGTGACACGCACGTACGGGCAAGCGATCAAATGTTTGGAAGCGCAGCTGCGTACTCACGGTACCGCGTCTGCGTCTGTGTATCCAAATCAAAGTCCTCCTGGTAAGAGTCTGTGTTGTCCCAGTTCTCTACAGGCGTCTGTGTATCGAAGTCAAAGTCCTCCTGGTTAGAGTCTCTGTTATCCGAGTTCTTCCATCTTGACTGCATCTTTTGGGAATGTAAACAATGAAACACCGTCTGTGTTGTGTTGCTGACTTCCCTCGCAAAATACTCCGCTTCGCACCGACAACTTTCTTCTTTGCTTGCTCAGCTTCTTTCTCCACAATGCAATGAACATAATTGCAACAGATTCACCAACGCAGATGTCCAGAATCACGTGGAATAATGAGATGAAAACAGAGCTAGTTTGTGTTAGCTTCAATGGGGGAGCCATACCTGTGTTTCACCGGCTACGTCACGCGCATACGTCATCCTCCAAAGGAGTTTTCAACCGGAAGTTTAGCGGGAAATTTAAAATGTCACTTTATAAGTTAACCCGGCCGTATTGGCATGTGTTGCAATGTTAAGATTTCATCATTGATATATAAACTATCAGACTGCGTGGTCGCTAGTAGTGGCTTTCAGTAGGCCTTTAAAATGTACTTTTACTGACCCTACTAACCCCTAATCCAGTGGTTCTTAAGTGGTTTGTGTGCACGACCACCATTACCCCTGAACCCTTGTGCAACCTTAGGATTGACATCTTAGGACCCGCTCATTAAAGTTTGAATAAAACATGTTTTACTTTCAAAATCTTTTAACAAATTCACATCTATTGATATATATGTATAAAAAGTTTCATTATTGTTTCTTTTACATTCTTTTTTGGCAAAAATAACAACTGTTTTGTTTTTAGTAGATATGAGATACCCTATATTACCAAAAGTATTTGGCCACCTGCCTTGACTCACATATGAACTTGAAGTGCCATCCCATTCCTAACCTATAGGGTTCAATATGACCTTTTGCAGCTATTACAGCTTCAACTCTTCTGGGAAGGCCGTCCACAAGGTTGCGGAGTGTGTTTATAGGAATTTTCCACCATTGGTGAGGTCACACACTGATGTTGGTGGAGAAGGCCTGGCTCTCAGTCTCCGTTCTAATTCATCCCAAAGGTGTTCTGTCAGGTCAGGACTCTGTGCAGGCCAGTCAAGTTCATCCACACCAGACTCTGTCATTCAAGTCTTTATGGACCTTGCTTTGTGCACTGGTGCACAGTCATGTTGGAAGAGGAAGGGGTCCGCTCCAAACTGTTCCCACAAGGTTGGGAGCATGGAATCGTCCAAAATGTTTTGGTATCCTGGAGCATTCAAAGTTCCTTTCACTGGAACTAAGTGGCCAAGCCCAACTCCTGAAAAACAAACCCACACCATAATTCCTCCTCCACCAAAATTCACACTCGGCACAATTCAGTCCGAAATGTAGCCTTCTCCTGGCAACCTCCAAACCCAGACTGGTCCATCAGATTGCCAGATGGAAAAGTGTGATTCATCAGTCCAGAGAAGGCGTCTCCACTGCTCTAGAGTCCAGTGGTGACGTGCTTTACACCACTGCATCCCACGCTTTGCATTGGACTTGGTGATGTATGGCTTAGATGCAGCTGCTCGGCCATGGAAAACCCATTCCATGAAGCTCTCTGCGTACTGTACGTGGGCTAATTGGAAGGTCACATGAAGTTTGGAGCTCTGTAGCAAGTGACTGTGCAGAAAGTCTTTGCACTATGCGCTTCAGCATTCACTGACCCCTCTCTGTCAGTTTACCTGGCCTACCACTTGGTGGCTGACTTGCTGTTGTTCCCAAACTCTTCCATTTTGGAATATTTAGGAGCGAGAAAATTTCACGACTGGATTTGTTGCACAGGTGGCATCCTATGACAGTTCCACGCTGGAAATCAGTGAGAGCGGCCCATTCTTTCACAAATGTTTGTAGAAACAGTCTCCATGCCTAAGTGCTTGATTTGATACATCGGGCCAAGTGATTAGGACACCTGATTCTCATCATTTGGATGGCTGGCCAAATACTTTTGGCAATATAGTGCATATTGCGCACACACGATTGCACCATGCATAGACAAGCAACCAAACAAAAACATCAAAACCTTTTAACAAATTCACATCTATTGATGTAAAGTTTGTTTTATTTTTTATCATTATTGTTTATGTTTTACATCCTTTTTTGGCAAAAATAACAACTGTTGTTTTTTTTACTAGATATGAGATATGTTGTGCCCCTTTGAGCTGCGTGTCAACTGCAAGTCTATGGAGAATGATTAAGACTACAAACGCCCGTAAATTGATATCCCTGTTAAAAACTATTAAAGTGATTTAGGTAGCTCTTTTTGTCTTTTTTTTTCTTCATATTTTTTTATTTTATTTTTTACTTTATTTTATTTTAAGCACTATTTATCGTGTTTATTTTATTTATTTTATTATTTTGTATTATTATTACTACATCAGTATTTGCTTTTGCTTTCTTTCTCTTGGTGTTGAAAATGCCTTGACTTTTGTGTTTAAAAATGATAAATGTATGTTTGTTGTTCAATAAAAATTTAAAAAATAAATAATAAAATAACTAAATAAATAAAAACTAGCAGACACTACCCGGAAGACCAGAGCAATCCACGCACGTCACTTCCTTTCTAGAAATATTTTACGACCGAGTGTCTGCGACGTTACGTTATATTTAAACGTTTTATCATCCATCCATTTTGTCCCTTTCGAGGTCGCAGGGGATGCTATAGCCAATCTCAATGGTTTATTATTATTATTATTATTATTATTATTATTATAACTATTCATTCGATTTAAAAAAATCTGCTACATAAAAAAAAAATAAAGAATACGAATCTGAAAATGAAAGAGGGGTAGATTAAAAAAAAAAATCAGGAGTATTATCCCCGCAATTACAACTAGTTTTTAGCTCCTGTCATTGCATTGAATGACACACGGGGGCGCCACTGACTCCTATTTCGTAATTTCTATTTTAAATATTGATTTTTTTTTCTTAAAAAGAGGAACTTAATTTGAATCTTTATCTGCGGCCCAACAAAAAGTAGAAATTTAAATCATCATTACTGTGAATTGATGTTTATCTGATGTAAATAAAGCAGCAAAAAAAAGATTGATTTATTTGCCATTTAAAACAGCTGAGCACATCGTTCAGGTTTCTGTAAGAATCTGTACGGTTTCAAATCAAATTCTGTGTTCTAGTAGTTTTATTTTGTAAGTAATATTTTATATGATTATGTTACTGAAATAAAGATTACAAAAAAGGCACAAAAAAACTTCACAGTGAACGAAAATAATCGCCATAAATCAAGTTGACAGGAAGTGACGTAAAACTCGCGCATGCGTGTATCAATCGGACAGCGTGTTGCTACCATTGGTTATAAGCCAGGAAATCAATGTTTTTTTTTTAAATAACTACATTTTTTAACACGCGTGACATTACATTTTGTAATGAACCTTGAAGCAAGTACTAATTATTGTGTTGTTCCAATCTAGCTCAACCATTAGCATGCCTGCTCATGGCTTGTGTTTAATTTAACACGTTTAGCCTCGCCCTAGACCACTGGTGTCCAACTAGAGGCCCGGGGGCCACATGTGGCCCGCCACTTCATTTTATTTGGCCCTCGAAAGCCTGGAAATAATATGTATCAATAGAGTACTGTGACTTTTCTTACTAAATGTATTCTTTCTTTCTATTTTGGGAGAAAAAAATACATTTAATCACAAATTATGTTAACTTAAATATTGTCTAATTATGCAAAAATGTTATCAAACCATTTTTAAATAGAAATAAATACTAATAATAATGATTTCAAAGCAAGTTATCTATCAAATTGTGCAATGTAAAAGTAGCAATATATTTCATGGTCAAATTGTGAAATTTACTGTGGTTTTTACAGCATTTTTCTCGAAATGAAAAAAACAGTACTTATTTTTTTTTACTGTAATAAACTGTGGTGCCGTTTTGGCATTTACATTAATACACCAAAAAATCTACACTTGTTGATTTGCGGTAAAAACTAAAACTGGCAGCTCAGGTGTCAACATGTTATTGTAAAATTGGCGTTTTTTTAAATTTACAGTAAAAAAAATTAAATTTTACAGTAAAATTCTGGCAACTGAGCTGCCGTTTTTTAAGCATAAAAACAGCAGTGCTGTTTTTCCATTTACAGTAATTTACACTACATTTTAAGGTGAAATTATTGCAACTTACCATATTTTTGTGATATTTTAGTTTAAAAAAAAAAATCTAATAAAATGCATTAAAAAATTGTGTCATAATAGTATTCACTGTTAGATGTGGCCCTCTGGGGCCAAACATAACTGCGATGTGGCCCTCAGTGAAAACAACTTTGACACCTCTGCCCTATCCAGCCATCCATTTTCTACCGCTTGTCCCTTACAGGGTTGCGGGGGGTGCCGGAGCCTATCCCAGCTGCACACGGGCGGAAGGCTTAGACCAAGAAATTCAGTTCATTTGCTAGAATGGAGGTGATTATTATCATCAACTTAGGGGAGCGTCTTCACACTGCATGAATTCCCCATTTTCCTGCTCGTCAACCCAGAGACCGAAAACAAACCAATCAATCCCAAGAGGATTTATATAGCCCTAAATCACAAGTGTCTCAAAGGGCTGCACAAGCCACAACATCATAAATAATAACTAAAATATCTGCCAGCTTTTCAAAATCACACACCTACTGAACAATTGTTTTATGTAGGAGGGAAAAAAAAAGATTTTGACAGCACACAAGATTTTTTTTTATTCCATATCAAACAAATTCAATAGCCAAAGCCCAACATGGAGTCTTGCCTCTTGCACTTGTTAGTTCTCAGTAACATTTTGCTTGCAATTTTCCTTGATTGTCCGCTAACAGTACAATTCAGCAGATTGCATATTTCTCTCCAGGGTTGAGGTAGCACTGGTTCAGTGTGTTCAACAGTCACAACGTGAGGTAAGTCATCATACATTCGTCGCCTGTACAAAAATACGTCACACAAGAGTTCTGGGTCCGGCCGGACATTCCTGAGTTCAGAAGCTTTCCAAGTCAAAATGAGGTAAATACGGCATCTCACCCACACGCCGCCATTGAACCGAAGATTTGATACATTTAAGGCAGAACTCAATTAAATAAAAAAACAAGAAAACTAAATGTTTCTAACAAAAAAAAATTCCTCTAAATATAAAGGTCCTGTGGTACCTGAGAGTGTATAAAATCCCTTCATGTTGCCATGGAAACTCCACTCACAGCAACCAATGATATATAGTGTTTACATAATGGCAACAAACAGAACTAAGTCATTGAGCTAAGGCTTTTTTGGTCTTCATTCACTTTGGCAGCACTATTGTCCTATCTACAGATGATAAACCAGCGAGAGATATCAGAACATGGCCGATGCTTATGTCACAAACAAAGATGAACACGTTACACTGAGAAGCTTGATGAGTCCACATGCACACACACACACACACACACACACACACCATTGTCTTGACTATATTAATTTAAACAAACTAAGGACGAAAGAAGCAGACGTGTTCCGTACAGTTCTTGTAGCTATGACAGAGTATACAGCTCAATGACAGAATTGGGGGAAAAGATGACTTAATTTGGTCCCTTAGAGGAGGTGGAGGAAGATGAGGAGGGGCTGTGGGAGGAGGAGAAGGCACTGAAACCACTGGTTCCTGCCGGAGTCACGGCCTGGGACACCACTGGAGCCGCGGACTTCTGAGCAAACAATGTTCCTGTGAAACACAAACATGCGTTCTAATCAGTGGTCAGTGCACGCACACGACACAGAAGCAGGGAAGTTGGCACGTTGTGTAAATGGTCAATAAAAACAGAATACAAAGATTTGCAAATCCTTTTCAACTTATATTCAATTGAATAGACTGCAAAGACAAGATATTTAACATTCGAGCCGATAAACATTTTTTGCAAATAATTATTTACTTACAATTTAATGGCAGCAACACATTGCAAACATTTTTTTACCACTGTGTTACATGGCCTTTCCTTTTAACAACACTCAGCAAACGTTTGGGAACTGAGGAGACACATTTTTGAAGCTTTTCCAGGTGGAATTCTTTCCCATACTGTTCAACAGTCCGGGGGTCTCCGTTGTGGTATTTTAGGGTTCATAATGCGCCACACATTTTCAATGGGAGACAGGTCTGGACTACAGGCAGGCCAGTCTAGTACCCACACTCTTTTACTAGGCTCATCCCACTCAGCGTCAGGAAATAAAGACAAAACAAGGAAGCACAAACAGAAATGAAGTGACAGATCGTCACAAAATCGAGATCTAATTACCGTATTTTTCGGAGTATAAGTCGCACCGGAGTATAAGTCGCACCGGCCGAAAATGCATAATAAAGAAGGAAAAAAACATATATAAGTGGCACTGGAGTATAAGTCGCATCCGTCGATCGCTGGAACGCAGGTGAGCACGGGTGTTGATGAGCAGATGAGGGCTGGCTGGCGTAGGTGGATAGCTAATGTTTTTAGCATAGCTCTGTGAGGTCCCGTAGCTAAGTTAGCTTCAATGGCGTTGTTAGCAACAGCATTGTTAAGCTTCGCCAGGCTGGAAAGCATTAACCGTGTATTTACATGTCCATGGTTTAATAGTATTGTTGATTTTCTGTCTATCCTTCCAGTCAGGGGTTTATTTCTGTTGTTTCTATCTGCAGTTAAGCACGATGCTATCACGTTAGCTCTGTAGCTAAAGTGTTTCACCGATGAATTGTTTTTGAGATAAAAGTCACTGTGAATGTCCATTTCGCGTTCTCGACTCTCATTTTCAAGAGGATATAGTATCCCAGGTGGTTTAAAATACAAATCCGTGATCCACAATAAAAAAAGGAGAGTGTGGAATCCAATGAGCCAGCTTGTACCTAAGTTACGGTCAGAGCGAAAAAAGATACGTCCTGCACTGCACTCTAGTCCTTCACTCTCACGTTCCTCATCCACGAATCTTATAACCTGGCTCAAATTAATGGGGTAATCTTTGCTTTCTCGGTCCGAATCGCTCTCGCTGCTGGTGTAAACAATGGGTAAACGTGAGGAGCCTTTCAACCTGTGACGTCACGCTACTTCCGCTACAGGCAAGGCTTTTTTTTATCAGCAACCAAAAGTTGCGAACTTTATTGTCGATGTTCTCTACTAAATCCTTTCAGCAAAAATATGGCAATATCGCGAAATGATCAAGTATGACACATAGAATGGATCTGCTATCCCCGTTTAAATAAAAAAAAATTCATTTCAGTAGGCCTTTAAAGTGTTGTTTAGTGAGGTTTACTAACGTGCACACTAGAGCTGGGCAATATATGGAATATACTCGATATATCGCGGGTTTGTCTTGTGCGATATAGAAAATGAGTATATCGTGATATGCAAGTATGCGTTCTCACGCAGTTGCTTTTAGCTGCGGGCATTACACTACAGGCTCTTCTCACTCTTTCTTGTGTCTCCTTCTCACAGACAGCGAGCGCACCTTCTTACACACGTCACATACTGTCACGTCATACGTCACATACGTATATGCCCTCGCGGAGCAGAGAGGTAGCGGCATGGCTAAAGTTAGCTGTGGTAATACGAGAGAAAGAAGGTGCCAATCTGGTAACAAATGAAGGAAGAATGAATTCCCAAGAAAAACAGCAGGGGGTCCATCGTCTGGCGGTGGTTTGGCTTCTAGTGGGAATATGTCGAACAGACAACCGTAATTTGTCAAGTGTGGGGCAAAAGCGTTGCTGCAAAAAGTAGCATTACTGCTAATATGTAGCATCGTTTGAAAAGCCACCTGCTGGAGAATGAAGAGTGCTTACTCCGCATGTCAACATCTCCATTCGGTGCCACACGCCCACACCATCAACATGCAGAGGCAAACATTTCCACATCAACACCGTATGAAAAAAGAAGAGTCGACAACAGAAGGAGATAATGTCCGCAGGAAGCTACCACATAGTGAAGGACATACACTATTTGATGTCCTATTATGCAGCTCATTTTTATTTGACACTTATTGAAATATCTTGTGTGACATCATGTTTTTAAACTATTGTAGTGGCGTTCTGTACAAAAAGTGCACTTTAATTTAGTGTTGTTTTGATATGTCATCTTAGTGACATCATGCACAAAAGTGCACTAATAGCTTGTTTTAAAATGTCTCTGACAATCTTGCACTTTCTGTTTTGAAATGACATGAATGTTTGAGCCACTGCTTAATAACTGTTTCATAAATACACTTTTGCTAAATTGACTTAGTTGTGGTTTCCCTCTCTGCATGAAAGTTTAAAAGTGGCATATATTCATGCAGTATGAAGAAGAATGTTGTAATGTAGACACATAGAATCATCATACTGCTGTGATTATATGCATCAAGTGTTCATTCAAGGCTAAGGCCAAATGTCGAGATATATATCGTGTATCGTGACGTGGCCTAACAATATTGAGATATTAAAAAAAGGCCATATCGCCCAGCCCTAGTGCACACTAGCACAGCCGCACTGTTACACTATTGCAGGTTTTTGTCTTTAAAAAAAGTGTTTTTTTGAAAACTAGGTGTCGTCATGCAGTCTGGTACAGTTGAAGGTATTGTGCAACTGTGCATTTGCTGTGCACACAGTTCAATGAGCAGTTGAACCTACCAGAGTACACCGTGCCGTTGACTTGAACGGACACACTAATACTGGCTGCTCCATTAGTGGAGATACTCAGGGACAAATCCTGTTTGCTCTCTGTGGAAAAACAACAACAGATATTTCCATTAACTGGGAGCTCCAGTAATGATGAAACAGGCTCACACACACACACACACACACACACACACACACACACACACACACACACACACACACACACACACACACACACACACACACACACACACACACACACACACACACACACACACACACACACACACACACACACACACACACACACACACACACACACACACACACACACACACACACACACACACACACACACACACACACACACACACACACACACACACACACACACACACACACACACACACACACACACACACACACACACACACACACACACACACACACACACACACACACACACACACACACACACACACACACACACACACACACACACACACACACACACACACACACACACACACACACACACACACACACACACACACACACACACACACACACACACACACACACACACACACACACACACACACACACACACACACACACACACACACACACACACACACACACACACACACACACACACACACACACACACACACACACACACACACACACACACACCATGACCATTGTTGAGTTTGAGGTTCATTGGGTTGAGGTGGGAGGCCATGGCCAGCAGGTTCTGTTGGAGCGCCTGCTGCATGAGGCGCTGCTGCTCCTCTGCCAGACGCATCATCTTCTTCTCAGGACCGTCCGCACCACGCTCCAGCCTCTCTCGGAGATGCTCCAGAGTGGCAGCTTGAGCCAACTGCTGCTGCTGCTGCTGCCCCAGAGCTACGGCCATGGGAAGCCGGCCGGGCATCATCGGAGTTGAGGTTTCATCTGAGCAGCACAGTGAAAACGTATCTAAAATAACAATGGCAATGACAACAGCCAGAAATGTTTTCATACTTGCGTGTTTCTTTAAAATTGGGCTAACTGACTGACTGGAGGCGATGCGTCCAGACGTGGGGGTGTGAATCGTGGGCGAGGAAAGGAGTGCGTGTTGAGCGGCGTTTGGAGAGGGCGAGTAGCGGTACAGGCTGTTGGTGTAGCTGGGACGCCGACCTTCTCTGCGATTACTGTCTATCGCAGCCTGCAGCTCCCCTGGAGAGCTCAGACCTTTCTTTTCACACTCAAACGGGTACAGGTACTTCATATACCTGCAAAATATTTACAAAGTCCAGCAGTTGACATTTTTGGTACCACTTTACTAAATTGTTATTACCGTATTTTTCGGACTATAAGTCGCAGTTTTTTTTCATAGTTTGGCCGGGGGTGCGACTTATACTCAGGAGCGACTTATGTGTGAAATGATTAACACATTAGCGTAAAATATCAAATAATATTATTTAGCTCATTCACGTAAGAGACTAGACCAGGCCTGGGCAATTATTTTGACTCGGGGGCCACATTTAGAGAAATTAATGTGTCTGGGGGCCGGTATATATATCTATCTATCTATGTATGTATGTATATATATATATATATAAATATAAATATATGCACGCACACACACAGACATATATAAGCTGTGACAATCTGCTGTACAATATGTGTGTGTTTTGGTCCTATTTTTAAGAACACTAATACAAAACCTCCCAATAATGTCGGATTGAATGCTAAAAATGTTATGACAGCCGCCTTAAGAAACGGAATGGAATTTTAAATTTTCTACTGAATGAGACACCCAGAATGTACATGAATATAAAGAATGTGAGATTCACAATATTAACTATGAAGGATAAAACACTGAATATTGACAACATATGAACGTAACACCCCCTCTCCATCCACATATTTTACAATCAAGCGAAACGCAACAAAACTGCAATAAACACGGCGAAATATGAATGCGAAGGGTAAAAAAAAAACCCACCTACAATCTAAAATATCACTTTTCTTGTAGAACTTTGTTGTAAAAATCTCCTTCCCTGACACCCGCATTTCAAGCCGCTCTGGAAACACTCTGTGGAAACGCTCCCCGCCCACACTGCTTGGTGCCTCGTCTGAGCTGCTGTGACTTACATTACCATAGTAACTAATGAGATGACCATAGTAACTCATTAGATGACCATAGTAACTAATGAGATGACCATAGTAACTAATGAGATGACCATAGTAACTAATTAGATGACCATAGTAACTAATTAGATGACCATAGTAACTCATTAGATGACCATAGTAACTAATGAGATGACCATAGTAACTCATTAGATGACCATAGTAACTAATTAAATGACCATAGTAACTAATGAGATGACCATAGTAACTAATGAGATGACCATAGTAACTAATTAGATGACCATAGTAACTCATTAGATGACCATAGTAACTCATTAGATGACCATAGTAACTAATGAGATGACCATAGTAACTAATGAGATGACCATAGTAACTAATGAGATGACCATAGTAACTAATGAGATGACCATAGTAACTAATGAGATGACCATAGTAACTAATTAGATGACCATAGTAACTAATTAGATGACCATAGTAACTAATTAGATGACCATAGTAACTAGTATATCATGCAAAAGCGCAGATTCTAACCATTGAAATACTTAGTATAGTTGAAGACTTACACTCATTAGAAAACATGAGTGCACATCATAATGGCAGCTACACTTTCCATCTTAAACATCTAAAAAAATTATTTGGGAATGTCCGGCGGGCCAGATTGTAAAGCTTAACGGGCCGCATGTGGCCCCCGGGCCTTCATTTGCCCAGGTCTGGACTAGACGTATAAGATTTCATGGGATTTAGCGATTAGGAGTGACAGATTGTTTGGTAAACGTATAGCATGTTCTATATGTTATAGTTATTTGAATGACTCTTACCATAATATGTTACGTTAACATACCAGTTGGTTATTTATGCCTCATATAACGTACACTTATTCAGCCTGTTGTTCACTATTCTTTAGACATTTTAAATTGCCTTTCAAATGTCTATTCTTGCTGTTGGATTTTATCAAATACATTTCCCCCAAAAATGCGACTTATACTCCAGTGCGACTTATATATGTTTTTTTCCTTCTTTATTATGCATTTTCGGCCGGTGCGACTTATACTCCGGAGCAACTTATACTCCGAAAAATACGGTAATTACGTTTTAAAAGTAATTTTCAGAACACTGATTATCATTAACATTTTGCGTGATTAAATAAATAAATTTTTTACAGCCCTTGAGTAAATAAAACCTGATATTGTTGGTTATGACAGTTAAGACACCTACTGTGTGCGCAGAGTAAAAGCTGCGCTGGTTATGGATGTGGGCAGGTTGAGACCTCTGGTGATCTCCCTCCAAATCTTCTTGTTGATGACCTCCACCAGGCCTCCCTTCTCGGTCACCAGCTTATAAAGTTTGTACAGGTCCAGCACCTGCTTGGCCATGATGGGTATGCGGTTCACAGGAGTTCCTGAATTAAAATACACAAACAACCATTGCAGCAACACAGATTTCTTGAGTCGCAAGTGGAAATTTCCAAAATATAGAAAAGATCTGATCCTATCTGATTTGCTCACCACCATTATTGCCAGGTAAAAAGACTGTGCAGTGTTTTAATGCTGCTTATTTCTGCCGAATGGGGGTTGGGGATAATTCCACAGCAACAGCTTTGTTTGTAATTGATTTGAGCACCGCGTGGGGGGTGGGGCGGCTGAGCAGCAGTGGCTGCCAATCACGAGGTTGACAACTATCCCTGCAGCTCTAGGTCCGTGGTCAAGCCATTTAATAAAGAAGGCTAAATACAAGTTGTAGAAACAAGATTACTCGGGGCTAAGCATGAACACATGCAGGATCAGCTCCAGCGAGACCTCCGAGTGTACATGGCTGACATAACACTTTTATTACAGTATATTTCAGCATATATGTTTTTTAACCCAATATAATATTTTAGAAAACTAAGGACAAGCTTTTGAAACTCCCTTTACTACTCTCGTTTTTTTACATTCACGGTATGTTAACATTGGTCAAAGATCTTCTAAATCACAGTAGTGCACTGCTTTAAAAGCCAACTGCATAAACCAGAAGTGTCTCAAATGTTTCCAGCAAGCACCGCATACAGAAACATTGTATGTTATAGACCAGTGTTTTTAAACCACTGTGCCGCGGCCGTGAGATACAGTCTGGTGTGCCGTGGGAGATTATCTAAATTCACCTACTTGGGTTAAAAATATTTTTTGCAAAGCAGTAATTATAGTCTGCAAATGATGTGTTGTTGTTGTTGAGTGTCGGTGCTGTCTAGAGCTCGGCAGAGTAACCGTGTAATACTCTTCCATATCAGTAGGTGGCAGCCAGTAGCTAATTGCTTTGTAGATGTTTGGGAACAGCGGGAGGCAGTGTAGGTAAAAAGGTGTCTAATGCTTAAACCAAAATGTAAACAAAAACAGAATGCTGGACGACAGCAAAGACTTACTGCGGAGCAAAGACGGCGTCCACAATGTACATCCGAACATGACATGACAATCAACAATGTCCCCACAAAGAAGGATGAAAACAACGGAAATATTCTTGATTGCTAAAACAAAGTAAATGCAGGAAATATCGCTCAAAAGGAAGACATGAAACTGCTACAGGAAAATACCAAAAAAAGAGGAAAAGCCACCAAAATAGGAGAGCAAGACAAGAACTAAAACACTACACACAGGAAAACAGCAAAAAACTCCAAATAAGTCAGGGTGTGATGTGACAGGTGGTGACAGTACACCTACTTTGAGACAAGAGCTATAGTGATGCATGCTTGGTTATGGTTTAAAGTCATATCCAACAATTGCGACGACTTTTTACTGTCAACTGAGTTTCGTTTTTTTTGTGATCTCTGCTGGTGGTGTGCCTCCGCATTTTTGCAACGCAAAAAATGTGCCTTGGCTCAAAAAAGGTTGAAAAACACTGTTGTAGACACTAAAAGCAAAGCAATCCTATGGAGGTCAATATATGCCAAACTAGGGTTGTACGGTATATAGTATCGCGGTACTAATGAATCAGAAACAGTACTATACTCTGTTTGAAAAGTACTGGTTCACGGGCATGACGTTATGTCGTGACATTGCTGGTTTTACGAGCAGAGGAGCATGTTCGGCAGCGCACAATCACAGAGTACTTACAAGCAGACACAGTGTGTAAACGGAAAAGGGAGAACGGGCGCATTTTGGCTTAAAAACTAACAATAAAAGTGAAGTTATAACACTGAAACACCCTCAGGAAGAGGAGCTTTAAGACATGGCTAGCTAGCTAGCAGCAAACGTCCATCCGCAGTGTTTTAGCTACTTCTAAATCACTAATCCTCGTCTCCATGGCGACAAATAAAGTATGTTTCTTACAAGTATCATCCCTGCAGGACGAGGAATAGCTAAACATGCTTCACTACACACCGTAGGAGGATACAATAGCTCACCGGCATCACAATGTAAACAAACGCCATGGATGGATCTACACCTGACATCCACTGTAATGATACCAAGTACTCCTTGCGTGATATGATTACATCAATATTTTTTAGCATCACAAAATCTTTGTTCGCTTTTTAAAAATGTATATTATGTTTATAAACTCAGGAAATATGTCTCTGGACACATGAGGACTTTGAATATGACCAATGTATGATCCTGGAACTATTTGGTATCGAATACCTAAATGTGTGGTATCATCCAAAACTAATGTAAAGTATCCAAACAACAGAAGAATAAGTGATTATTACATTTTAACAGAAGTGCAGATAGAACATGTTAGAAGAGAAAATAAGCAGATATTAACAGTAAATGAAAAAATAGATTAATAATTCATTTTCTACCACTTGTCCCTCATAGTTTTGACAAATACTAGAATGGAAAATGTCTTCAGCAGCTAAATTAGGAGCGTCTGTTTAACTTGTCTCGTATGTTCACTATTTCATTTAAGGACAGAATTGCAATGAGAAACATATGTTTAATGTACACTAAGTTTTTTTTGTTAAAATAAAGCCAATAATGCCATTTTTTGTGGTCCCCTTTATTTAGAAAAGTACCGAAAAGTATCAAAATACATTTTGGTACCAGTACCAACATATTGGTATCGAGACAACCCTAGTACACAAAACATGATTCATTTTGGCATCGCTCAACTTAATATGCTCCTAGACTTTTATGTTCTCTGTTAACTTGTCACTGCCAAGCGCGTTGTAGAATTCTGTTAAACATTAAGTCTTAAGTCATGTGATAACAAACAGGATGGCCGTGTTTCCAACTCGACTTTGTGATACTCCAAAAGTGTATTAGGACGCACCATTTGAACGGTCTTACCTCGTTTCTGCATGAAGACAAACAGATCGTCAAGGAACTGCTTCCGCTGGGAGTCGCTGTCCAGTTCGTAAAGCTGCAAAGCAGAAGGAATAAGCTCTTTTTTGCTGAAATTAAAAACTAGAGCGTCCAATAAATTCACTGACCTTTGCAAAGTCCCTTGATGGTTCCGCTCGTCCTCTTCCTCCGTCGCTCTCTTCGGCCCAGACTGGAGCTTTCTGTCGGTACAGTGACAACATGGCACCAGTTTAGGTTCGGGGTGTCATTTTGATATTGAAACAGATTTACAGCATGTTAGTGTGGCCTTTGAACCAACACCCCCTCCCTATCACATAAAGGTTGCTGCCCTCGGTATACATAATACATTCAAAAGGGGGGAAGAGTTTGTTCAAAGCTGCTCCCGCTGAGAAGGCTCCATTATCATGAGGTCGTTTATTGTGACGTGTTATTGCTCCATCGCCTCCCTGTAAAGTGACGGTTAAGGGTTGAAATGTAAGTGGAGGCCAGTGTGTGTGCAGTCGGACGGAAAGGCCTGCTGAGACGTTATTGTCCTGCTGACACGCACGCCAGCCAGTGGAATGATGCAAGTATGAAAATAATTGTTGACATGCACATTTTCTTTTCCCCCCCCTTTCTACACCTCACTGCTTCACATTATTATTGAAATGCTTCAACGGCTGTGCAATGGAAACTGGATCACATGTAAGCATGTTCAAAATAAAATGACACCAGAGACCATAAGGATGGGCAATAATCTATATTGCGATATATATTGCAGCCTCCTTTGATAACAATATACATGACTTGGTATGTAAATGATTTCAAAACAGGTTACAAAAAGGCTCCTAATATAGCGGTAACATAGTGCATCATCTCTGGTTGTCTTATTTTCTCTAAATGGTTATTAATCTACTCGCTATTCACTATTAATAGTTACTTTCTGTTGTAACATGGTCTTTATTCTATACTACCTGGTATTGTTACCAGGTAGTACTGTCAAACTCATTTTCAGTGAGGGCCACATCATGTGTGTGTGTATTTACCTGTAATATATATATATACATATATATACCTGTAATATATATATATACCTGTAAAAAAAAAAATATATATATATATACAGTATATATATATATATATATATATATATATATATATATATATATATATATATATATATATATATATATATATATATATATATATATATATATATATATGTATATATGTATATATGTATATATATATATGTGTGTGTATGTATGTATGTATGTATGTATGTATGTATGTATGTATGTATGTATATATATATATATATATACATATATATATATGTGCGTGCTTATATATATATATATATATATACACACATATATATACAGTATATACACACTATTAGTATGTATATATACTATATATGTATGTGTGTATATGAATGTACACACACACACACACATATATACATACATATATACATATATATATATATATATGTATGTGTGTATATGTATGTACACACACACACATACATATACATATATGCATGTGTGTTTATGTATGTATGTATATATATATATATATATATATATATATATATATATATATATATATATATATACGCAGTATGTGTACATACATATACACACATACATATATAGTATATATATACACACACTAATAGTATATATATATATATATATATATATATATACATACTAATAATGTGTACATACATATATAGTATATATACATACACTAATAGTATATATATAATATATATACATATATATATATATATATATACTATTAGTGTATATATATATACTATATATGTATGTATACATATTAGTACATACATACATATATATACATATATATATACACATATATATACATACATATATATACACATATATATATACATATATATACATACATACATACATACATACATACATATACATACATACATATATATACATACATACATACATACATACATACATACATACATACATACATACATACATACATACATACATACATATATATATATATATATATATATATATATATATATATATATAAAATACAAACAGTATATAATAGGGGTGCACAAAAAAATATCGATTCACATCCAAATCGCAATTATTATTCATCCCGTTTCTATTTGACAAAAATCAATTCATAAAAATACGTTTTTAGGCCATCTCCATACAATCAGAAGGAGTTCTTCTAACCTATAATCTGTTTTAAAAAAGTTTTATTAAAATTATTATACCAAATAATACATTGCAAGAATCTGTCTATATTGAGAATCGTGTTGAATTGAGAATGTCACACCAGGCATCGGAATTGGATCAGAACATTAGGTCCCCAAAAGATTTACACCCCTAATATGTATACCTATAAGTTTTATATCTTCTTTTACGTATGCTGTAAAAAAAAATATTTTGATTTTGCTGTAAAAAAAACTTGCAGCTCGGTCACCAAAATATTGTGAAAATTTGCCATAGTTTTTACAACATATTTCTGTAAATGGAATTGAAAAATGTACTTGTCCAGGCTGTACCCCGCCTTCCACCCGAGTGCAGCTGGGATAGGCTCCAAACACCCCCGCCACCTCGAGAGGGACAAGCGGTAGAAAATGGATGGATGGAATTGAAAAACAGTACCCCTGTTTTTTAACGGTAAAATCAATGCAACTGACCTCTCTTTTTTGTACCATAAGACCTAAGGTTGTTGTTTTCCCAAAAAAATGTAAATCACTACCAAAGTTGCTTTTATGGTAAAAAAAACAAAACAAGGCAGCTCAGTCACCAAAATTTTACCTTAAAGTCTAATGTTATTTTTACAGTGTACAATTTGATGGATAACTTGCTTTGACATCACAAGTCAACCAAGCATTTATTTTCATTTTAACAAATTTTTTTTGTGGAATGTATAATAATATTTTGTTGCAGTATTAGATAATATTAAAGTTTAAAATAGATGCAATTGCATGCAGAATATGTTTTTGTTCAACGTCAAAATGGAAAGAACAAATACATTTAGCAAAAGAATATAAAGTATTTTATTGACATTATTTCCAGGCCTTTGATATTATTTAAAACTAATCGGCCAAATGTATATGATTTGCACCGTCTACATCGCCCAACCCCCAAACTGTTGCAGATCTGCATGTTGTCGCAATAAGCGGCCGGTCATTCAGCTCCATTACATGTTTCATACTAAAACAACACAACATGTTCTTGTGCTCCACAAAGTGGTCACTTGTGCTTAATCAAAATAAAGGACCGTTTTGGTTATTTCTCTAAATGCAATATTAACAATCTGACTGTTTATGTTTGACTGCCAAAACCTTGATGGACATGGTGGCTTCATAACAGCATTCTACCATCTCAGCTATAAGACACATGGGAACCAAAACAGAAAAAAAAAACATGTTGGCTATAAACTGCAACTCTCCTTGTGTTTACACTGAAAACACCTCTCACGTCAGCCTCTTTATGAGGTATTATTTACTAGATTTTCCCCTCAGTTGCTAAGGCTAAGGGTACGTTTAGACTACAACCACCTAGTAAAAACAAGATACCGTAATTTCCGGACTATAAGCCGCACCAGCTAAATTTAGGGGGATAAATACAGATTGCTCCATACATAAGCCGCACCCGACTATAAGCCGCAGGGTATTGATGTGTAATTACCGTAGTATATAGGGGTTCCTGCTACCACGGAGGGGATTGTCGGGACAGAGATGACTGTTTGGGAACGCAAAGCGTCCCATTTATTAACTATAAATCTTTCAATCATTCAATCAAACTTTCACATCTTTGACATGGCGAACAGCATTCGTGCAGAGTACAAATAATACAACGGTGCAAAGTAATACAAAGTGCTCGCCTGTATGTTATCAAAATAACCAGCCTACCGGTATATGAAAAGTCAGTCTTTAATCATTGTGTCATCGTCTTCCTCCTGCGTACTAAAACCACCAAAATCCTCTTCGTCGGTGTTGGAGAAGAACAGGCCGTATATAAGCCGCACCCTTGTATAAGCCGCAGGGATCAGAACGAGGGGAAAAAGTAGCGGCTTATAGTCCCGAAATTACGGTAGTTCTACTTTTTGCGGACGGACCTGTAAAACACATTCTATTTTTTTTTTGTATGAGAAAACTCACACGTGGCAACAAAACATGGTCATACATGGTCATTCCCCATAAGACTGCAATCGACTTATATGTGGCTTATAGGGGGAGAAGGGGTTGAGATAATGTCAGTCTAATTTGCATTACAGTGGAACCTCGATTTACGAGCACGACTACTTGCGACATTTTCGGTTTACGAAGGTTTACATCGCCCCTAATATGCCTCTGTGTGGGAACCATGTGTCGGCGTATGAACACTTCATTCATTCGTTTTGTTTGCTGCCTGAAGCCACCGGGGCCTGCCATTTTGATGACATCACTTCCTGTACACGGGGGCACGGCCATTACGAAGAGGCGGGGCCCCCTACATCACATCCTGTACACATTTCGAAAAGCTTTAAAGGCGAGTAGCACTTCTAATGTGTTTATTTCCACAATAACTATTTGGGGTAAAAAATATTTTTTGCAAACCAGTAATTCTAGTCTGCAAATGATGTGTTGTTGTTGAGTGTCTGTGCTGTCTAGAGCTCGGCAGAGTGACCGTGTAATACTCTTCCATATCAGTAGGTGGCAGCAGGTAGCTAATTGCTTTGTAGATGTCGGAAACAGCGGGAGGCAGCGTGCAGGTAAAAAGGTATTTAATGCTTAAACAAAAAATAAACAAAAGATGAGTGCCCCTAAGAAAAGGCATTGAAGCTTAGGGAAGGCTATGCAGAACAAAACTAAAACTGAACTGGCTACAAAGTCAACAAAAACAGAATGCTGGACGACAGCAAAGACTTACTGCGGAGCAAAGATGGCGTCCACAATGTACATCCGAACATGACATGACAATCGACAATATCCCCACGAAGAAGGATAAAAACAAAGTAGAGGCGGGAAATATCACTCAAAGGAAGACATGAAACTGCTACAGGAAAATACCAAAAAAATTGAAAAGGCCATCAAAATAGTAGTGCATGACGAACTAAAACACTACACACAGGAAAACAGCAAAAAAGTCCAAATAAGTCAGGGTGTGATGTGACAGGTGGTGACAGTACACCTACTTTGAGACAAGAGCTATATTGATGCATGCTTGGTTAAGATTTAAAATCATATCCAACAATTGCAACAACGACTTTTTACTCTCAACTGAGTTTCGTTTTTAATCATTTCTGCTGGTGGTGTGCCTCCGCATTTTTTCAACGCAAAAAATGTGCCTTGGCTCAAAAAAGGTTGAAAAACACTGTGCTAGACAACCGCTTTGAGCTAGCATTTTAGCTAGTTAGCCTGCGGCTTGCGACACCTTCAGTTCGAGGATTTTAACAGCGGAGAGGGCTAGGTCCTGCAGCAAGTCTTTAATTGTGATGAGACCAAAAAAGATGCCCCAGCGGATCTTTATTAAACGTAGAAAAAGGCACTACCGGGACACAAGCTGATGAAGGATTGCCTCAAATTTGGACTGGGCGATTATGGCAAAAATAACAATCACAATTATTTTCATTGGTATCGTAATCACGATTATTTACTTGATTATTCATTCATTTGAAAACATTATCTATTGTATCACCAAAACTCAACCTTAAATATAGTTTGAAAAAAACAGAAAACATTTGTACCGAATAAACCACAACAAGTAAAATAATAATAGGAATAACAATACATCTAAATAACAATAGCAAAATAAACTATAAAATTCAATTTTTCCGTTTCGTTTTTCCCCCCCTTTACTTCCTGAGGATTAGGAGTCATTCTTCACCTAAATGGGAATATATAAACATCCTAGCAGTCGGCATCCTAATGACAGCAGACGTCATTAGGAAGCATTTAAAAACTGGTTACAAAGTTCCCTAATTTGGCAGCCGACATATACAGTAACATATTGTATAATTTTTTGATTGATTATTTTCTCAAAACTATTGTCAATCCACTTTTTAATGTACTGTTGATTATTATCTTTTGGACAGTCAGAAATAGGAAATATTAGAGACTGTTGTTTCAGCAACATCATTTTATAATTTTATAGCTGCTGGGGTACTTGAATCTTGTGTCACCAGGCAGAATTCAAACTGTAAATCCCACCCCCCATTCCGCACGAGAGAGCTGTAGGTGCACACGCCGAGGTTGTTGACAGTGAAGTTGCAGCGAAGAATTCCCTTGTTTGTATTTTGTTTTGTTTCTTTTCTTTCTCCGATTTCCTCTTTAGTTTTTTTTTAGCGGTATATGCTGTAACAGCAAGCGCAGGTATTGCGATTTTTCCAAGTGGGTGTTCGACAGCCACGCTTTACTGAAAACAAGTGTGCACCTTACACACGCTTCACTATACATCACGTCAGCCAATGAGGAGGCTCCTTCGTGGGCTCTGCTCACCCTTCCTTTCTCTAAAACCTATGATTGAATTTGAAGGGGTTAACCGCAACGAAGCCAAATGATTTTGTCTTCTGGGATTTTATTTACTAAAATACTTAAATATAAGGCATTGACAGCACACAGACGTAAGATTTTTTTTTCACAAATGAGAACTGTTACGATATACTGTATAATGCTAATAAGAATTGGTTTAAGTGCTGATTAAAACAAATTAAATTGATACGTTTTGGTGTCCTTTAGTAATTTTTTAATGACATTTGTTTTTTTCAGATAAATGATAAATGATAAATGGGTTATACTTGTATAGCGCTTTTCTACCTTCAAGGTACTCAAAGCGCTTTGACACTATTTCCACATTTACCCATTCACACACACATTCACACACTGATGGCGGGAGCTGCCATGCAAGGCGCTAACCAGCAGCCATCAGAGGCAAAGGGTGAAGTGTCTTGCCCAAGGACACAACGGACGTGACTAGGAAGGTAGAAGGTGGGAATTGAACCCCAGTAACCTGCAACACTCCGATTGCTGGCACAGCCACTCTACCAACTTCGCCACGCCGTCCCTAGATAGAATATATATATTATTAAAACATTTTTATATGAAAAAAACCTTCTTTAAAGGCCTACTGAAATGAATTTTTTAAATTTAAACGGGGATAGCAGATCCATTCTATGTGTCATACTTGATCATTTCACGATATTGCCATATTTTTGCTGAAAGGATTTAGTAGAGAACATCGACGATAAAGTTCGCAACTTTTGATCGCTGGTAAAAAAGCCTTGCCTGTACCGGAAGTAGCATGACGTCACAGGTTGTGGAGCTCCTCACATCTGCACATTGTTTACAATGCAGCGAGAGCGATTCGGACCGAGAAAGCGACTATTACCCCATTAATTTGAGCGAGGATGAAAGATTTGTGGATGAGGAACGTGAGAGTGAAGGACTAGAGTGCAGTGCAGGACGTATCTTTTTTCGCTCTGACCGTAACTTAGGTACAAGGGTTCATTGGATTCTACACTTTCTCCTTTTTCTATTGTGGATCACGGATTTGTATTTCAAACCACCTGGGATACTATATCCTCTTGAAAATGAGAGTCGAGAACGCCAAATGGACATTCACAGTGACTTTTATCTCCACGACAATACATCGGCGAAGCTCTTTAGCTACTGAGCTAACGTGATAGCATCGTGCTTAAATGCAGATAGAAACAAAAGAAATAAACCCCTGACTGGAAGGATAGACAGAAAATCAACAATACTATTAAACCATGGACATGTAACTACACGGTTAATGCTTTCCAGCCTGGCGAAGCTTAACAATGCTGTTGCTAACGACGCCATTGAAGCTAACTTAGCTACGGGACCTCGACAGAGCTATGCTAAAAACATTAGCTATCCACCTACGCCAGCCAGCCCTCATCTGCTCATCAACACCCGTGCTCACCTGCGTTCCAGCGATCGACGGAGCGACGAAGGACTTCACCCGATCATAGATGCGGTCGGCAGCCCGGAGACGGAGGAAGTCAAGGTGAGGTCGGCGGCTATCCATCTCAAAGTCCTCCTGGTTGTGTTGCTGTAGTCCGCCGCTAATACACCGATCCCACCTACAGATTTCTTCTTTGCAGTCTTCATTGTTCATTAAACAAATTGCAAAAGATTCACCAACACAGATGTCCAGAATACTGTGGAATTATCTGGTGAAAACAGAGCTTTTTGTATTGGATCCAATGGGGTCCGAATACTTCCGTTCACTCCGTGACGTCACACGCAAACATCATCATACCGAGACGTTTTCAACCGGAAGTTTAGCGGGAAATTTAAAATGTCACTTTATAAGTTAACCCGGCCGTATTGGCATGTGTTGCAATGTTAAGATTTCATCATTGATATATAAACTATCAGACTGCGTGGTCGCTAGTAGTGGCTTTCAGTAGGCCTTTAAGTGTGCCTTTTTTTTTGCATCTTGAGCGGAGTGAAGGGCAGCCCCTCACCAAGGAGTGCACCTTCAGCAGTAAAAAAACAACAACAAAAAAGTGGTTTCATGGTAGATGCACTGCATGCAGGACTGCTTCTAAAATGAAAAATAAAAAGTTTGTTTGAAAACAGCAAAACGCTGCAGGTAGGAAGAGCATGATAACCTGGATGTGCCGTAAATGAGTGTCTCGTCCGTGGTGATGCCCTACACGCAAAACCCTTATTCAAATAAGGCGGTCTGCACTACTTTACAATTGCACATGCAGTGTTAGTAAATTGCACGCAACATGCCCACTACATAAAATAGTACACACTATTTTATAGATGGCAACAAACTGTTTACCACGTGGTGTTTTAAAGTTAAATGAAGTACCAATGATTGTCACACACACACCAGGTGTGGCGAAATTATTCTCTGCATTTGACCCATCACCCTTAATCTTTTGATCTTAGTAAATCATCCATTCATTTTCTACCGTTTGTCCCTCTCGGGGTCGCGAAAGTGGCTGGAGCCTATCCCAGCGGCATTCGGGCAGAAAAAACGGGCCTTTAAAATGTACAAGATCCTTGAATGATTGATTACAATTATACCCAGACAAAAACACAGAATGGTGGTGTAACAATTTCAATTAAATATTCAAATGATTTCCTACCTTTTTGTCTCAGATATAAATTATTAGTTTTATTCTGTGCCCAGGGACTTACTGTATTTCCTGAGTTTGTAAAAAATAACCAAATATTTTTTGATAACAAAAAACAATAATAGAAAATATCGATCTAACCACAGTATCAACAAAACCTTGTACTATACTTGGCATCGTTATTGTCGATATTTGTACCGATTTGTTTACATTCAAGAGCTCCAGCTTGTGGTTAATATATCCTCTTACAGTGTGAAGTAGGGTTGTCCTGATACCAATATTTTGGTACCGCTACCAAAATGTATTTCGATACTTTTTTTATGCTTTTCTAAATAAAGAGGACCACAAAAAAATGCATTATTGGCTTTATTTTATACAAAAAAAATCTCACGGTACATTAAACATATGTTTATTATTGCAATCGAAGAACAATTTTGTCCTTAAATGAATTAGTGAACATACTGGACAACTTGTCTTTTAGTAGTAAGTAAACAAACAAAGGCTCCTTATTAGTCTGCTGACGTATGCAGTAACATATTGTGTCATTTATACACCTATTATTTTGTCAACATTATGAGGGACAAGCTGTAAAAATGAATTATTAATCTACTTGTTCATTTACTGTTAATATTCGGTTATTTTCTGTTTCAACGTGTTATATCTACACTTCTGTTAAAATGCAATAATCACGTATTCATCTGTTGTTTGATGCTTTACATTAGTTTTGCATGACACCACAAATTTAGGTATCGATCCGATACCAAGTAGTTACAGGATCATACGTTGGTCATATTCAAAGTCCTCATGTGTCCAGAGACGTACTTCCGGAGTTTATAAACATAATATGATTTTTTTTTTTTTAAAGAAAAAACATTTTGTGACGATAAATATTGATGTATTCATAGTAGTACTTGGTATCATTACAGTGGATGTCAGGTGTAGATCCTCCCATTGCTTTTGTTTACATTCAGGCGTGCTAGCTTTTGTTAGTGGTGACACCGGTGAGCTATTGTATCCTCCTACGGTGTGTAGTGAAGCATGTTTAGCTATTCCTCGTCCTGCAGGGATGTTACTTGTAAGAAACTTACTTTATTCGTCGCCATGGAGACGAGGAAACACTGCCGACTGCAGATGGATGTTCGCTGCTTGCTAACTAGCCATTTGTTAAAGCACCTCTTCCTGAGGGCGTTTCAGTGTTATAGCTTCACCTTTATCGTCAATTTTTAGGCCAAAATGCGTCCATTTTTCCTTTTCTGTCTCCACACTGTGTCTGATTGTAAGTACTCTGTGATTGTGCGCTGCCGAACGTGCGCCTCTGCTCGTAAAAACCAGCAATGTCATGACGTGTACCGGTACTTTTTAAACAGAGTATAGCACCGTTTTTGATTCATTAGTACTGCGATACTATACTAGTACCGGTATAGGGAGCACAGTACCAAGTCAAATTCCTTGTGTGTTACATACTTGGCCAATACAGATCATTCTAATTCCTATAGTCGGCCAAACTTATATCATTTATAAATCAGGGGTGTCAAACTTGTTTTCATGGAGGGCCACATGGCAGTCATGGCTGGCCTCAGAGGGCCGCTTGTAACAATGAATGTAAGAATATAAAAAGTATAATCGCCTCATTATATTATTGCCTATGCGGGTGGAGCTGGACGAAGTGGCTGGGGAGAGGGAAGTCTGGGCCTCTCTGCTTAGTCTGCTGCCCCCGCGACCCGACCTCGGATAAGCGGAAGAAAATGGATGGATGCATTTGGTTATTTGATTTGTGTACGTACAAATTGATGGATAACTTGCTTTGAAATCGTAAGTCAAGGTGACAAGCAGATATTTAAGTACCGTATTTTTCGGACTATAAGTCGCAGTTTTTTTTCATAGTTTGGCCGGGGGTGCGACTTATGTGTGAAACTATTAACACATTAGCGTAAAATATCCAATAATATTATTGATGTCATTGACGTAAGAGACTAGACGTATAAGATTTCATGGGATTTAGCGATTAGGAGTGACAGATTGTTTGGTAAACGTATAGCATGTTCTATATGTTATAGTTATTTGAATGACTCTTACCATAATATGTTACGTTAACATACCAGTTGGTTATTTATGCCTCATATAACGTACACTTATTCAGCCTGTTGTTCACTATTCTTTATTTAATTTAAATTGCCTTCTAAATGTCTGACTGGTGTTGGGTTTTATCAAATAAATTTCCCCAAAAAATGCGACTTATACTCCAGTGTGACTTATATATGTTTTTTTCCTTCTTTATTATGCATTTTCGGCCGGTGCGATTTATACTCCGGAGCAACTTATAGTCCGAAAAATACGGAATATATTTAA
The DNA here is from genome assembly GCF_033978785.1 of Entelurus aequoreus. Taxonomy (NCBI): domain Eukaryota; kingdom Metazoa; phylum Chordata; class Actinopteri; order Syngnathiformes; family Syngnathidae; genus Entelurus; species Entelurus aequoreus. The sequence continues at coordinate 1,093,184 of NC_084754.1, read as the reverse complement.
ATTTTTACAAACTATCATACGGTATATAATAATTAGGGGTGCTAAAAAAATTTTTTATTTTTATTATCACATCTGAATCCTGATTTTTTTTAGTAATTTTCAAAAATCTAATTGTATTTATTTTTTTCCGAATTACTACAAAAAACTTTTTTTTTTAGGCCATCTCTATGCTTACTTGGTGCATGCATATGTCATACATCAGCAACCAAAAGGAGGTTTTGTAACCCGTAAGCTGTTTTGTTAAGTTCTTGTTATTATTATACCAAATAATACATTGCAAAAATCAGTTTGAATTGAGTATCCATTATGAATCTGAATCGAATGGCGAGGTGCCCAAAGATTCACACCAATAACAATTAAATATTTGTGTATATATACAGTATATCCAATTTTAAAACATATGAAATGTCATGTCATTTGTTTCTGTCAAAATGGAAACAATGAAAACATTTAGTAAGAAAGATGAAGTATGCACATTATTCCCAGGCTTGCGAGGGCCACGCTAAATGACGTGTCGGGCCGGATCTGGCCCCCGGGCCTTGAGTTTGACACATGTGATTTATATCGTGCAAACCTAAACCTGATACATATCGATGACTAATTTTAAAATATACACTACCATTCAAAAGTTTGGGGTCACCCAAACAATTTAGTGGAATAGCCTTCATTTCTAAGAACAAGAATAGACTGTGGAGTTTCAGATGAAAGTTCTCTTTTTCTGGCCATTTTGA